>NC_143527.1:11618538-11905559 GCF_031878675.1 Megascapheus bottae
TATTAAGCCAGCCTGCATTGTGAACAACAACCAGTTCACATCCTCCAGGCTCCTCAGGGAAATTAAAATTGCTCTCACACACCACTGAAAAGCTTTCAGATCCATGCTCCAACCCCTCAGCAGATCCTGGGCTGCTCATTAGGCTGGCAAATGCCAAAGTAAAAGCTTCAAGGGCTTCCTATTACAGCATTGTTGCTGCAAATAAAGAAATGCCCTTTCCTCGTGACCTGGTGGCAGTTGAGACATCACAGTGGACCAGGAGGAATATTTTCCCAGTAGTAACAAAGGAAGATCATAACATCAAAAATTCAGAGTTGCTTCATTTGGAAAGAAATGAAGGGCATAGTTCAAGCCTCTTGGCTCCCTGTCTATGCCTCTGGATTGGCACCTAATGGAGTGAGGCCTAGATGTGTTTAGGCTTGTATCCAGCTCCTTATGGAGGGCTTTTCACATCCCACGAGCCCAGTACAATATCTGGCACACAGTAACCACACAACACAGGTCTACTCAGCCTCTGAAGATGGCACAAATATGAATCCAGCCAGAAAATTCTACAATACCTGGACTCCAAATTACAAGACTCAGAGTAAATTGGTTTCCAATTTCCACATTCTGTTCTCTTCTCTAGGAGGTACACGAGTGAAAAACATCTTGCAGGTTTAAGATTCAGAAAAATGTGTGCATGTATCATTGACATCTGGTGACTATGATGAGATTTCACGAACCCTTTCCTGAAGGTGGATAAGAAGTAGGACAGGCCCTGGGTGGTGATTGTCATTTTCAAAGTACATATCGTACAAAGATGGAAGGACTCATTATAGGGCCCAGGCGGCAAGATCCACAAAGCAAAGTAAGACTCAAATGGTCCATTTCCTGGAGAAGAAAACAAGGCACTATGGCTGCCTCTCTTTTCCAGAGAATGATTTTCACTGCAGGTCCAAGTGGGCCCAGGAATGGCACATCAGAAACAGCAGTCTTTGTGTTCTGTGGGGCAGGAGAGAGATGAAAACTGACCAGGAGAAGAATGGACTGTCATTAGAAATTTGGAAGCAGCAGCATCATGCTAAAGGTGCCTTTAAAATTTATGATATGGAAATCTTGCTTTCTATGTGTGCTCTCGGGAGATCAGGAGGAATATGTCTCCAGTCTTCAATGCGGAAGTAACTACCATAAGCCAATAATCATAAGAAGCCATGACATGAGCCACTGTAGTAGAAAAGAACACAGAACCTAGAATGCCCCTCTCTTTGCTCTGAGTTTAATGATGTCTCAGCAAAAATCTCAGGGCAAATGGAGCACAGGGAAGTGCATAGGCCAAACCCCACACCGTCTTCAAATCAAGGCAGTTCAGAGCCTGAACGATGTGGATCCTTTAGGACGGTCTTGGTTTTCTGGGCGGCTTAAATGGAAGCTCAATGTCTGGATATGTTCATCATCCCCATCCTGAACCCCCAAACTACCACATACAAGTTCTTTGTCTCTTCTTTCATTTCCCTCTTACACTGCAGTGATGTTTGGCTTTCTCTGCATTATGAACTGTCAGGAGGAGAGATTGCTATGTGATTCATCCCTCTCTCGTTTATGGATTTCCTCTCAGAATCTATCAACAAGCAGATGGGAGCCAAGGATATTGACCACACAGTGGTATGATTAACCTGGTTTCTACTGGGACTCAGAGCTATTGTGGAATAGCCTGGCCAGAACTAAGGAATCATTCTGAATTGTAGTTAAAGAACCAATTGGTTTCAGAAACATTCAGACATTCAGTTTGCTGTTTATGGGAGGGACCACCATTTGTCATCTTTACCTTGTATAGTATAAAACAATGTACCTAAGAAGAATTTCATTTCTCTTTCTCCTTTCCCTTCATTCCTTCTTTCCTTCCTTCCTTCCTTCCTTCCTTCCTTCCTTCCTTCCTTCCTTCCTTCCTTCTTTCCTTCTCTCCCTTTCTCCTTTCCTCCTTCCCTCCCTCCCTCTTGCCTGCCTGCCTGCCTTCTTCCCCCTATCTTCTCTTTCTCCCTATCACACTCTAATACTTGAATCACACATCTGTTTTGCTTGTTAACTAGTTAAGAGTTTCAGAGACTTCCTGCCTGGGCTTGCTTTAAACTGTGATCTTCAGGTCTTGGCTTCCTGAGTAGGTAGGAGAAGTTCTATAATAGTAAAGCCTTCCATCCATGCTCCTTTGATTGGTGCTTTTTCTAGCAACACAGACAGGAGGAATGTCCACGTGTTCATTATTTCAGGGAGGTCTGGAGCTCTTCTTGACAATTGACCATGCCAGGGAGGAAGAAAGGAGAAGTGGCAGGAGATACAGAGCAGGAGAAACACTCTGCCTCTTCTTTGGCCTTGATTCATTGACAGTATATCCCTGAGTATGGCCTATACTTAGTGGGACTTTTCAGCAAGGATTTGGTTTGCCAAGTTTTGCTTATTGGGCTCCATGTTAAAAGTCATCAGATCTATCAAAATGGCCCCCAAGCAGAATAGGAGAGAACGACTTCCCATCTCTGCCAATGTCAGACACATGTAACTTAAACATGTATTCAGACCCTAGGAGAGTAGAAGACACACTGGGGCCACGCTAGTCCCATTTATTTGATATGTTGATTGGTTGGAGGAATTTATTACTGATGATTGGATCCAACGCTGTCAATGTGTTTAAACACATACAGTTCATCCAATCAATTCACAAGATAAATGTTGTCGCCTGCATGTGGCACACACTCCTACTGGGAGATGCCTTTCAGAGAAGAACATGTCCCAAACCAGACCACCGAGCCTCTCCCCGAGAACAGCAGAGTTTAAAATATTCAGCTTTGCTCACATAGAGCTTATACGTAATTTTCTGACGGCAACTCATTAAAACATAAAGAAGAAAGACATAGCATAGGATTTCAGTAATCACCCTGGTAACTGGTTAAATTCAGTGGGAACCAAATATGTTCTAAAATTCTTGAAAGGTTAGGTTTTTTAAAAAAATTTTTAGTGACCAAAAGGGAAGGACTCACATTCCTTATCACCTATGAGCCTGTGGTTCACCTTGCCTGGATTTAATCCAGTTTTCCTTTTTCTCATCTAACACTGTTCTATTTGTTCAGTTCAAGCAGCATAGGATGAATGATTTCCAGGCATTAGCCTCATGCCAGTTTCTCCTAGAATGCTAGCATGTTTCCTAATTTGGGGAACATAAGAAAATGTATCACCATTGTGGTATTCATGATTGAATTTCACCCATGGTTGCTGTCTCCCAACTCCAATGTACATTGTTAGATAGTAGATTAGCAGAACCCCTTCATTCCAGCCTTCAAGGTTAGAATGCTCTAGAGAGGCTGAGATGCATCTGAAGAGACAGGCCTGGCTGGGACTTTTCACCCAGTTGATTAGCATCCGTTCATGTCCTTGTTACCAATAACATTTGCCACACTGCCTGTACAAGGAAGCCTCCTTAAAATCTCAAAGGACAGAGTTGAGAGAGCTTCTGGCTAGCTGAACTTCCATGGTTTCTGCAGTGTGGTAACTTGGAGGGGACCTGGAAATGGTAATAGTTCTTTTTACCACAAAGGGGTAAATATGTTCCTCTGAATTCTGTGAGCCACCAAAGCACATGAACAACCAGTAAATGGCAGTCGTGGAAGGCTGATTTCTAGCAGGTGGGTCAGGATCCCAGGGAAAATACTCTGAGCTGGCAATAAGCACATGAAGTGGTGGAGAGAGTGGGGATTCTTAGAAGCTGGGTCCTCAACCTATGGGATGGAATGGGAGATCCAGGAAGGCAGTGCCAGAGCTGGATTGGGTTAGGGGACACAGCTGGCGTCTGCTGCAGAGTTCAGCTTCACACATCTGCCATCAGAAGTGATCAGTATTGTGAATACAAGAGGAGAAACTGAGTCTGGAGATTTTTTTTTCTGTCAGCAGAATCATCATGCGTGCAACAACAGCATGTAAGAGGCAGGGCACAGAGAGACACACAGTTATGAGTACAAACATACCAGAGTTTATTCAGAAACTCCACATGATGGAAAGCACAGGTATAAGCAGAACCTTCTTGCCCAGTCCAAGGCCTGGCACATTTGAACAGAAGGATTGCCTAGCAGTAGCTATTTAGTGTGATAATGGCGTTTGATAGTTTGGACACAAACACCAATGTCACACTCCACAGCTCTGCTAAGGAAAATCAGTAGACTCAGGTGTCAACTTCACCTCCACAGTCTCCATTATCACGCCTCATGGTTATCCAGAAGCACTGGTGGCTCCACAGGTGTGGTGTGAGCAGGGACGAGCAGCAGGGACAGCATGCTGCTCAAGCAATGGGGACAGATAAACATAACGTATGGAGCAGCTGGGTGCTGGTAGGCCATGCTTGTAATTGAGCTAGTCAGGAGACTGAGAACTGAGGATACTGGTTCAAAGCTAGCTCAGGCAGACAAATCCATGCAACTCTTATCTCCAATTAACTAGCAAAAGGCTGGAAGGGGAGGTGTGGCTCAAGCGATAGAGTACCAGTTTTGAGCAAAAAAAAAAAAAAAAAAAAAAAAAAAAGCCAAGCAAAAGCGTAAGGCCTTGAGTTCAAGTCCCAGTACAGACACAAAGATTTCCTCCCCCACCCACACTTCACATACACATGCCTAAGATAATCATTAACAGGTGCAAAGCCTTTCTATGGAAATGGAGAATTATCTGTACCCATTTCCCAAAAGACTTGAGAGAGAAAGAATCTCAAGAAGGGATTAAGAAAACAGATACTTGAGAAGACCACATGATAAATGGGAACAATCTGACTAGTAGATTAATGGATCCTCCCTCAGCCTTCACCTTACTGGATTCCTTAATTTGTCCTCCGTAAACGTGATCAAGTCTCAGTTTAAGCAAACTCAAATTACTTTCTGTAGCACTATCACATTCAGCTGTGATCTCCTGGGGAGGGGGGCGGGGCAGTGTTGCTACATAGGCATCCAACTTCGCTCAAAATCTAAATTTTATTTGCCACAGTCACTTTCCATTAGAGCAGCAAGTAGAAGTTGAGTGGAGTCAAGAAAGAGAAAGATGGAGAGAGAGGGCAGTTGTCAATTTTTAGTTAATAATACTCATTTTTGGCCCAAAGGGAGCTCTGTGAGTAAATCCTCTCTGGATTTACTTGTTAAGAAAATGGTTTCACAGTGTTATGTGAATTTCTGCCTTCAATGGAGTTTAGAGGAAATAGAAGCATTTCACCTAATCTTTTATTTTCCCCAAAATATAGGAGAGAGGGAGCTGGGGAACCAGTTATTTTCCTCCCCAGGAAAATGGAGCTGTTAACATTTGATCAGTGTCTTGCTTTAGTTATAAAAGTAGACTGTATTTAACAACTGAAAATGAAGTCTTCTGCATTTTTCTGTAAAAAAAATGCCTGTTCTCAAGCTGCCCCTGAAATCATCCCCTTCTCACTTACCTCACACTGCCTAGCACCAGCTCCCGTGGTACGGAAGTGCTGACCTTTCTCCCCTGCCCATTCCTTTGGTCAATTTGCTTTTCACCCCATTCCTTAACTTCTGCCTTCCTAGTGCTCATGTCTGTGGCTCTGGCTTGCTTTCACCAGATTCTGTACTGAGAGAAAAGTGCCACCTGGCCCAGTGTTAGACAAGCTGTCTTCTCTTCCAGTGAGCTTTTCTCAGCCTGGCTCTGTGCAATGAGTGCAAATCTTAAGGTTCCAGCTGGCGTCAATCTCTACCTCAGCCCCTCAGCCCTGCAGGTGCTCTGGGAGGAACTGTTTTCTCTACTGCACTTCCTAATACATCAGCAGGCTTGTCCTTGACCGAAGGACCTAGATTAGAAATCACTCCATCCTAGCTACCCCAGGGATGTTGCTAACTATCACAATAGTGCTGCTGAAAAAGGAAAGGCGACCCATTCACAAGTAGAAAGGACCTGCTGGGATATACTTGGCAAGCTCCATACTGGAGCAGGGTCTCTGCCCACTTGTTTTCTTAGAACCTCATGGCAACATCTGAGCCTCTTCCACTGCTCCACGAAGGTACTGTTTTCTTTGGGTTTTGAATAACCTGTAAAAGATAGAAAAGTGATGGAAGAATAAATGGGAAAGAAAAAAACCCAGAAGATAATGTTAACACATTACTGGTAAATCTCCCTCCCTTTATTTCAAAGGGAGAAATGTATCTCAAGGAAAATGTAAATCTATACAGAAAAATGTAAGGATGTTCAGGGTGACATTATTTATACTAATAACAATTGGAAACAACTTAAATATCCAGTTATAAAAAAGGAGCAGCATACTTATGATACATCATAATCACTGTATTGACATTTTAGAAAAATGTTTGTTGACCGAGATAGTCAAGATTTGTTATTGAATGAAGAAATGATTTACAGAACAGTTCCACATCATTATTCTCTATTTCTGTGTACTTTGAGTGAACAAGTGATCATTTCATTTTTCTCCTTTTCTGTCTCTAAATGTATTCATTTCCACAATTTATATAGTACTTTTGTACTAAGAAAAAGAATTAGCACTTAAGATTTTTATATTATGTTTCCCTTCTGGATTTCACAATGTAATTTTTTCTTAGAAAATACTTTCCTGAAATTTGGAAATTGAAATCTACCCTACTCGAATATCTTTTTTTGTCACAGTCATGAGAAGCTCTTTAAGAGAGGGCCCACAGGCCAATTTCTTAAATTCTTACTGAAATATTTATCATACAGTGTTATAATTTTATAATATTATTTCATCAGGAAATAAACTCATATTGAGTGACAATTTTTCTCTATATTATGAACAATTTCTAAACATCAATAAAGCAGCTACCATCTCTTACTCCTTTGTTTCTGCAAGACAGATGAAACTCTATGCTGAATGCAGGTGGCTCATGCCTCATGCCTCTTAGTTATTCCGGAGGATGAGATCTGAGGACTGAGGTTCAAAGCCAACCAGGTAGACAAATCTGAGAGACTGCTATAAAGAGCTGGCAAAAAAACCCAGAAAGGAAGGTATGGCTCAAGTAGTGGTGTGCTGGCCTTGAATGACAAAGCAAAGCAAGAGAGGCCCTGAGTTCACATGTACACACACACACACACACACACACACACACACATATTTATAATTGAGTTTATTGCCTGATGGAATGATATTATAAAATTACTACACTGTATGATAAAGTATCTCAGTAAGAACTTAAGAAATTGGCCTGTGACTCCACTCACAAAATTTTTCATGCTTGTGTCAGACAAAGATATTTGAGTGGGAGAGGCCTTGAGGGATCTTAGTTTCCCTGGACCTCCAGCTTCATCCATGAGCCTTCTGTCTGTGTGTACCTTATTTCCTGAGAGCTCACTAAAGGAGGCTGAGTGGGAGACATTCCTGAATCGCCATCCAGTAAAGCTCAGCTGTGCTGGATCCTCACTGTCGGCCACGGGACCATATCTAGGCATGTTGTGGTATTACATACATACTTTCCCGCTAAACCTGTGAGCATGAAAATTAACCTGGACTTGCGCCTTCTTGGTCTGTACTTTCTTTAATGCATGCTTTTATTTTCCTGGATAGGGAAGCAAGTTTATGAAGTTGAAGCCATTATAATGCCTCAAGCAAATTCATCACTCTGTTAGTATTCTGCATGTCCCCCAGTTCTTAGCAAGGTATCTTAGAGTCAGTTACAGGTACCTAGAATATAACAGCACTGTATATTTGTCTTAACTTTAATATTTTACTCCCAGGGGTAAACACACTTTAGGGCCAATCCCTCAGGCTGAGAACAGAGTGCTATGAGAACTGGGAGGTGTCACTTGGCTACAAACTGATGCATCAATAAAAAATAAAACTCAAAGCACATTTCTTAAAAAGTAAAACAAGAGAAAAAGGAGGCACTTTTTTATTCCAAATCCACATTTACTGTTGCATAAAATAGACTCATTAAATGCATCCATTTGATTCCCTTCGACTATCATAGATAAAGACAAAAGAAGTCAGAACCGTACTTCCTGAGTCTTGCCACTTTTGAAAGCACATGAAACTTTTAAAATAGAATGTTCTTGTCAGTAGAGAGCAAAGCATTTCTTTTCTCATTGAAATCGATCTAAAAGGAAAAATCTGGACGGCTCCCTATTCAGACATGTATTTTTCCCCCTTACCACCAATCAAAGGTAAAGAGGAAACCAATGGGCAAATGTCAGCCCATGTTAGGGCTTCAGTGGATTCTAAAAAGAGGGAAACTGAGACTGGAGGTTCTTGGACCAGGTTTATAGCGGTTGGTCGATTATTTCTGTGCTATTGAGGGAACAATACTAGGCGTTCAAATGTATCCAGAAGCAGCAGCCCTAATGCTGGCATCTTAGAAGCATAAGAAACACACATACTGTGTTTGGCCTGGTATTTGCTCTCACTACAGAGAAGAGGAGGTCAGTCATAATGGCGGAATACTGGCCAAAGGCCTTGTTAAATCAGATCATTGTGAAACAAGAAGTGGCTTATTGTATGGCTGTCCCAAGGGCAGCAATCAAAGCTCACATCACCCCTGGCTCCTCCACCACTCATCTTTTGCTTTCATTGGGTGAGAAAGATCTTTGAGAAAGCTGGTATTTTTGTGTAGGCTTTCTGAAACAAGTGTTGTCCAGGGCAACAGAGTGAGCATCTTTTCAAACCCCATGTCAATGAGCAGATCTCCATCTTAATCAGTGGCTGAACTCACATGGGGAGCTGGAAGCCCGGAGAAAAGCCACTTACCTCAGTCTGCACTGGCCTCCTCAGCCCAGGGTCCCTCCTCTGGCCTGTAAGATGGCGCCTTCCATGCTTCATATTTCTGCCAGGTGTGTAGGGGCCGCTGTGGGCAGGATCGCTGAGATCCTGTGGCTTTTAAGCCTTTTCCCCTCCTGCCTTTATGGGATCCAAGGTTTAAAAGTAAACAAACCTTCCTCTTTCTGATAAGTCACATTAAATTATTGATTGGGGGTGGGGGTTGGGGAGGGCATGACCTTAATCCACTAAGTCACTGTCACCTTTGGTCAAACACAGAGGGAGACTGAAGGCCCAGAATCTTCCCTTGGCTGTGCCCACATGGAGACCAAAGGAGTGAAACAGGCCATTGTACCTAGTAAATGTTCCTCCTCGAGGCCAGATTAACACCTAGTTAGCTCTTTTCCTCCCTGGGAGACCCCAATTTACTGCATGATCACCTCTTCAGGTTTCTAGAAGTAGAAAAGTCACTTGGTCACATGAACCCATTAAACTAAACATATCCCTGGCTCATCCTCCTGAGAGATTGTGACCAATATTTGAAAGCCAATGTCAAGCTCCTCTCAAATGATTTCTGATGTACTTCCTCCCTGTCAGGGAAAGCAAGAGATCAAGGCAACAGCTGACGAGCTGGCAGTTAGAAGATACATTCAAACAGCATCCGACAGTTCCAGAGCCCACCACGGGCCTAACTGAGCACATTCTGTCGGTAGCCAATATTTTTTAATGTCTCTGGTTACTGCTTTTTCTCTTCAGATCATTCTGACAGTTTGCTTTACAACAACATTGTTATTCTCTCTAGTCATCTAAAATGTGATTTAAAGTCAGTTTGGACTTTCTAGCAAAATCTGGTAATGTCTGAGATAGGTAGCTTAAACTAGCGGGTACACAGTGCACGTGTATGTGTGTCTGTGTGTTACTAGAGTGCTACGACCAAAGCTTGATTCCAGGGCCTCATGCTTTAACTTGGCTTGCTTCTTCATGGATGTTATCCTACTCCTGGAACCATGCCTCTAGTCTAGCATTTTGCTGCTTAATTAAAGATACAATCTCTGGGACTTTTCTCCCTGGGCTGGCTTCAAATCTTGATCCTCCAGGTCTCAGGCTCCTGAGTAGCTAGGATTATGGATGAGAGTCATCAACACCCAGTTCCCACTATTTTTTTAGCTGTCCTACTTCTTTTCAGGTAAAAGTGAAAAGCAAAATACATGGTGTCAATTTCTTGTTTCTGCTGAAGAACTTATCTCAAGTGTTGCCTCTTGTCACTGGTCCCTAAGTGCCCATGAAAGAATGAGTTCCTTCCTGGTGTCCTCTGACCTCTTGAGATGATTCTGCATGCTTTCCCATAGGAAAAACAGGGTCTTCCTACGAGGCTCACTTCTGTGGTAGAAGCTCAGAGTTCACCCTGAGATGGAAGAACCAACTGCTGGGCCCTCTGGAAGCCTCCAAGACCCTGCATGCTCCAGCTCTGCTTTGTGGATAATGTCCACACCATCTCCCCAATAGGCTTATGACTGCTGTGGTCCTGTTCGAATCCATTGTCAGAACTTGTTTTGCTCTTTTGGTTGAGGCAATCTTGTGTCTCTCTGAAAATCCAATAGCTTTTTCTCCTTTGAAGTGAAAAGACTTCTCAGCGTTGCTTGGGGACACATTCTTGCCAAGGGCAGGCACACTCCTTCCAGCCCTAGGCCTTAGCCTCAGCCCATCTGGGCCACTTCCAGAAGCTTTCTCTTTCTCTGTGAAAGCTGATGCCTCTTTGCTGAGAGCTTCCCCTTCATTTAGAAAACCCATGATAAAGGGGAAGGTTCAATGTTCAGATGGAGATTGGTTTCTTTCAAACTTCATCCATGGTACTTGCAAAGATTTTGAATTTTAGAGACAAGATGAATCTTTTCCAATTTGTTGGAGTAGAGTATACAATTCTTCCTTTGCTACCTTTAAAATGGACTTTTCATTAGTAAATTAACAATGAATGCCACTTCTGAGGCCTGAATTCAGAGCTCTGAACACTGTCCCTTACCTTTCCCATTCAAGGCTGGCACTCTACCACTTGAGTTACAACCACCTCTGGCATAATTGGTATTAACTGGCAATAAGATTGTTACAGTATCTGACTTTGTTACCTGGCATATTGTAGGTACATTTATTTGTTTATTTGAAATAGGAAAGGGAAGGGGGGAAACAAAGATGATTGGGAGGGGGTGGGGGAAGGGAAATGGGGACAAAAACATGAGAAGGGATATCAATGTGTGAGAAGTGATGCACCTACTATCTGGTGAATATAACTGTAACCCCTCTATACATTACAATTAACAAAAAGAGTCTTATGGACTTTCCTGTCCATGCTAGCTTTGAGCTATGATCCTCAGATCTCAGCCTCTAGAGTAGCTAGGCTTACAGATATGAGCTATAAGCGCAAACTGGTTTCTAGTTTGAACTTTTGTAACCTCGACAACAATAATAAAGAGGAAGAATTCTTTTGAGAGAAGATAGCTTCAAATCCAGCAAGATCCAGTTCATCTTGACTTAGTTAAATCCCTAACAGTTGGCAGCCACAGATTCGGGCTGTAAAAATGAATCTTACCAACACAAATTCAGAATTAGGAAATTTTCCACTGGCTATAGCTAGAAGTAGGCTTTACCTTGATGGGTGAGTAGCTTCCTGCTTTTCTCATCCTCCTGCTAGGAGCTTCATTTGGCCTTTTAAAATAGGAAGGGGAAACAAAAGTAATGAGGTTCTTCAAAGAACGCCCAGCTTTTGCCAGGAGAGAGGCTGAAGCCTGGGAAATGAGAATCAAGCTTCTTCATTATTTGGATAGAGGTCTTTGGATCTGACATCTTATATTTCAGTTCTGTGTAGGAAAGCCACAGACATTTGTCACTCAGGGAGGCAGGAGATTGGTTCAGCTTTAATCATGAGTAGAGGAAAACAAGATGGAAATACAGACATAGCCAAGGTCATGAGCTCTATAGACTAGCTGGTTATTTTCCACTAGTAGAGTCGAATTTTCCCCGTCCATGTGGGGATTCGTGACTAAGGAAATAGAAAGTGTTTTCAAACCAATGTCACAGTGTAGGACCTAAATGGAAACTGAATGTTGACCTGGGCCCAGATTTCATCATCATAGTTACCCTCGGGTCACCTCCCATCCAAGTTTTCCTCTTATCAGTGGGACAGGTCCAAGACACCGGAGGCACCAGGGGGTCAGGACGAGGCTGAAGGAGGGGTCTTGATGGGAAGATCATCACATGAATGAGCAGTACCCACTCTTGCAAAGCCTGTGAAAACAAAATTGCATGCATTGTAATTTTTTTTCTATTATGAACACTTGAGCATCTATCCCCAAAGTGGCAGACTGGCCCACTTAACCTGAGTACCATTATCAGAGCAAATGTAACAGTCTTTCTCTAGTGGCTTCTAATATTCACCTTGGTTTTATACTTGCCAATTATCTTCAGATGTTTTTGAGAAATAGATAGGTGATAATAGATATATTTTAAATCAAGGACCTAGTCAAGATTCTTGCTTGCATTCAATCCTTCTTTTTTTTCTCTTTCTCTTTTGCTCCTTCTTTTTTTCTTCTTTGTTAAATGATACAAATCATCCATTGCTTAATAATATCCTATTTAAATGTTGTTTCAGGGAATTTTGCCCCCAACTGGTCACTTCTCTAGGCCTGGCCTCTATCTCTCCATGGTCTCCCCTCTCAGGAGATGAGCAAACACTAGTACAGGGAACTTGCATATCAACAAAGCTCTCTGAGGAGTTTGCGCTTGAAATGTGTTCAGGGCCACCGTGGCCTGGGCATTCTAGCTCCTGAGGATGTCAGCAGTTTGAACAGACAAGCATATGAGAGAAGACCCTTCCTTGGGAAGCTCTAGAAAGACAGGACAAGCAATACACAAAGAGCTGCAGAGAAGGGCCATGGACTGAATTAGTGTGAGCAATCAGAGCCCCACTGTGGGTTGGTTGATTGGCGTTGGGCGAGCAGGGGAAGTTAAAAAGTAAGCTCAGTATACTTTTATTAAAATTTGAGGATACCAGAGGGGAAAAATATTTCTAGGCACATGGGCCTGTATGCTCAGATGGGTCTCAAGACTTTTGATAAGTTCAGTGAGGCCAGTGAGGAGGGAGGAGAGGTAACCGGATGAAGCCATGGGTGCTTTTAGATCATTGTAAGAACTCGGACTCATGATACCTTTAGAGTCCACCACATCTATGGCTCTATTCTGGCCACAGCAGATGCAAAACACATACTTCACATTAATTGCAATTACATCTAAAAATAGGAGATGAAGTAGAACCGGAATTCTAATAATTATTCGGAAATCAGTTCTCTGGTTTATTTTATACTTAATGCTAACACGTCTTCCCCTCCCTCTCTTTGTCTCCCCCTCACCTCTTTCTCTCTTTTGGTACTGGCACTAGAGCTTGAAAGCTTGAACTCAGGGCCTCTGGTTATTTACTGGTTAACTGTAGATATAGTATCCTAGAAGCCAGGCCCTGGTGGTTCACACCTATAATCCTAACTATTCAGGCAGCTGAGACCTGAGGATCATGGTTCAAAGCCAGCCCAGGCAGGGAAGTCTATGAGACTCCTAATCTCCAATTAGCCATCCGAAGTAGAGTTGTGGCTGAGAGTGGTTGAGTGCTCACCTTCAGCAAAGGAGCTCAGGGACAGTGCCTAGGCCGTAAGTTCAAGCCCAACTGTCCCCCTACCCCAGCCACACACAAAAAGAGTCTCCTGAATTTGTCTGTCTGGGCTGGCTTTGAACCCTGATCTTCAGATCTCAGCCACCTGAGTAGTTAGAACCAAAGGTACCAGCCACCATGCCCAGATCTATGAAATCTTTTAGATAAGACAACATTGCAGGGAGTTAAATCCCAGGGGAAATTTTGTACTTTAAAAATCAATGAAATGCAACCATTTCAATGCCTGTTTTTCTCTCCCTCCTTTATATCCCATTTATTCATAAGTTTAGTCGTTAACAGCATTGACCTTGAACTAGACCTTGGAGGTGAAGCCCCTGCCCTCTCTCACTAACCCTCAATTCCTTCATTGATCAATCGATTGATAGTAGTACATGTTTCTCAAGGTCACGATGAGGGCAGCATCAATTAATTCCCATAGCCTCAGCACAACGTGACACTGCTAAAGGTTGTTACTATCTTTTACATCTTCGATTAGTCTTGCTTTAATTTTAACAGCTCAAAGGCACAGCTGGTATGTGTCAAAACAGAACCTGAAGTCCACTTTCCTAAGGACAATTTTATAACCTTCTGTGGCTACCCTGTCACAGACAGGGAAGCAGCCAGGCTCTGATGGCCATGACACTGCTTTTGCAGGAGGAGCTCAGAACCCTGGGCCCATTGCCAAACTCTTCCAGCAGGCAGATTCCAGCTAGCTCTGTTCTTCCGCCATATGTTCAGTTCTGGTGCTTTAATAAGCCAGTATTCTCTCACCTTCACCATTTCCATTCTAAGTAAATGCACAGGAGATGAGAACAAACTTCCACCAAATAGAACAGGCTTCTGCCAGATTCTGTAGAGGGGCCCTGGAGACAGACTCCTGTGGCCACAAATGCAGGGAGGTGCCATGTAACAAAGCCGTTTGACCAGTGTCCCCCCTTCAACATGGTTTACACCGCCCCCTTCAACCTTCACTTGCTTATTTTGTGGTATACACAATAAATTCTTGATTGCATTTGTCTACCCCTCTCCCTTGGTCACATTCTCACTCTTAGATATACCCATTTCTTGGGGTTTATTTTGTTGAGCTTTGACTTCTAAGGGCTAAAAGAAGCAAAATGCCCACACACTCAACAATCTTGAATGAAGCTCAAGCGAACGGTCTCTACTGTAGTTTTCTTGAAGGCCAAGGCTAGGCCATAGGAACTAGATAGGAACACAATACACATCTTCCCATGGTGCTCTTGAAAGGAGGGTGTGGCAGGAAATGGTAAGGCCTTTAGTCACTGTCATAACAATGACCAAAGAGAAACTCGAGCTTTGTGTAGGACCAGCGTTAAGCTAAGGAGCTCAGATGTAAAATGTGGGCCTTTCTCTTACACATTGAGGACTGTTTGTTGCCTAAATAGTCCCTTTTTGGGGTAGAGACTCCAGGAAGGATACTCTCCCATATTTTGTTGAGGATTGTCTTCTCCTTTTTCCGTTGCTTTCCCATTGCTTTGGCCTTGTACAAGGAGGTGTCTGCAAAGATCACATCTGATTCTAGACTTCCACTCAGTCTCCCCCCGCCAACCACCACCTCCCCTGTTTCCTTCACACTACACATTTACTGTGAACCCAAGCTTCTCCCTGAACTGAGGCAGTGGACACAATAAGAATTTTGCAAGTGTCAAGTCAATGCATTTGCTTTCTGTCCTGGTGGTAGGTAGCTGCTTTCCGGTTCACTTTTATGTTTAAGTCGGGAGGCAGAGAATGGAATCAGCACATAGTTTTATAGAATCAGAGATTCCACCAGCATCTGTGTAGTATCATGCTGGGTCTTTCATCCCTCCTCTGTCTTCCCTGATTTCTCTATAGCTTCCTAAGGTCTAAATTTTAGGCTGGGGGATTCCTTCAGGTAAGATACTATTCTAGCCCAAAGTATTTGTACAAAGCTCAAACGTAGATGCCGCCGACTGTTCCTATCAGACAAGGGAAAGAGGAATTCTGAATTGCTTACTCACTTTTATTTGTGGAATTAGGTATACAAACACTCCAGGAAAGGTAGACCTAAGCTCTCCCGTCAGAGCAGGGCTCTCAGACTGAGTGTCCCACTGAGGCCTCCATAGAGGGCAGTCACAAAACCTGGTTCTGAGCTTAGGCCAGTCCCCATGGTTTACTAGCACAAGTTCAAGTTCCTTCAGGGCTATGCTAAGAAGAAGGGTTTAATTTCCTCAGCCACCAAGAACCAGAGGACCCAATGTGGTTCTTAGGGGATACTATCTGATAATTGAACACAGATTATGTGAGGCATAAGGGATGTAGAAGCATAGAGATTGTAGGAAGTACAGGGAATCATGGGAGTCACACAGGTTCATGTGGGGGGTGTGAAGCAGCTCTTTGAAGGTCTCCCTGGTATGCATATGGAGATAGGGAAGGAAAGTCCAGCATGGTTGGAGCAAGCCACATCCTTCAGACAAGATAGTCCCTCCAATTGTTTATCTCATTCCTGACTCCCACCTTGGAGAAGAATCCTCCCACTGATTCCCTTTGAAGTCCAATACTGGCTCTTCTGGCCATGTTGCCGAGTGGCTGTTAGCGTTGGGATATAAACCAGAGCAAAAACCATGACAGGTTTGTGTGACAGGAGGCAGGGTCTTAATTCACAGATGCGTTCCGATGCACCTTACATACCTCGGAGCAAAGTTTCACAAGGCAGGTGCTATGCAAATACTTAGCCAGATGGGGCCCATTCCACTAGTAAAATGGTGGGCTGTACAGCACCCGGTGCCCTCCCTGGAGTGGGCTAAGCCAAGCACCACCAAGTGCTTAGTACTTCTCTATGCAATGGAATCTTTCTTTGCTGTTGTTAGTTTCTTTGAGTTAGGCTTTGACTATACAGCTTAGGTTGGCCTCAAACTTATGAACCTCTCGCCTTAGTGTCATAAGTGCGGGAATTACAGGTATGCACCACCGCACATGACAAAATAGTTGAACCTTAGTGCTGCTGCTAATGAAGGCATTGATGACTTGACAATGGGTTTGAGGTCCAGTTAGACCATCGGAGAGCCCCCACTCCAAGTTCATTGTGAAGCCACAAATTCCCAGTAACCTTTCAAAAAACAAAAACCAGTTACCAGATAGATATATGTGACAAAACGACCGTTTAATAGAAGCAAATGCCATGCTTAAATATTTTTAGTATCCCTTGTTGGTGTGTGAGTCATGTGGAACGACAGCTTGTGTTTTAACAGGGAACGAAGACCTTACCAGAACCCCATCCCTTTTCCAGTTTATTCTTTGCCATTTGCTGATTCTCAGGAAGCCTCCTCCAGATTCCACAGGGAGCTGCTCTGTGCTTCTTCCAGGCGGTGCTTCCATAGCTTCCAGATCAAGGTTGGACCTCTGCACTCATGTGCAGCGCCACCCCTGAGCTCCGCTGGGCTCTCGTCCTCTTATGGGACAAACACACTGACTGGCCTGCCATAGGTGCCTGCTCAAAACTCCAGAACATCCTCAGGAAATCATTCTTGCTATTCTGTGGATGTCTGGCACTGGAGGCAGGAATGATACCTCGGTCCCTGCCCCCTAAGCCAGGAAACAGGTGCTGAAGGGAAGAGGGAAGACAAGGAGGAGGAAGGGAGTGGACACTTCGTGGGGGCCCAAGAGCCTCTCAACAAAGAGACTCCTCTAACTTTTTCTGTTTCCCCTGGGCTCACAGAAGACTCTCCAGAATAAATTAATAAAATGTTGCATGGATAATTAAGAAGTTGAGCTGGAGGCAGATGCCAGATCTCAAGAGCTTGAGATCTAAGGACCACAATTCAAAGCCAGCCTGGGCAAGAAATTTCATGAAACTCTTACTCCAATGAAGCAACAAAGAAGCCAAAAGTGGAGCTGTGGCTTAAGTGATAGAGTGCGAGCCTTGGGCAAAACCAGCTCAGGAACACTGCTCAGGCCCTGAGTATAAGCCCCCACCCCTCAAAAAAAAAAAGGTAAACTATAAAGTTTTGAAGATAAATGATAAGCAGCTGTGTGTGTGGGGGGGGATAATGCAATAAATCATGGCACTGGGGTTGTACGGTTAAGCTTAGATTTATCTGTACATTCATTCTCTGGGTCATTTGGGGAAGAAATCTCTCCTCTCCGTGTTTGAGTTTCCTCATCAGTCAAGGCTTGGGGTTGGAACCAATGGTCTCTAATGTTCCCTCTCTTGTTTTTAAAATTCTCAAAGTAGATGGTTGCTATGCCTACCCCTGGAGCTTAGCCATTTTTCCTTGTCCTGGCATGATTCCAGTCCTCTCAATTGGCGGGTGCTGGAGACCAGTTATCCTTGAGCAGAAAGTCAGGGACTAACATGAGGTTGCTTGGTGCTGGTTTATATACACTGGAAGCTTAGTGAAAGGCAAGAAGGTTCTAGAACATTCTCTAATGGAGAAGGAGGAGAAAGACAACACACATGAACTCGAAGCAGATTCTTTTGAAGCAAGCTACAGCAAGCTGGTAATACAGTTCACTTTTCTCCTGACCCAATTCTGGCCCAAATTGCCCAATTCTCTCCAAACACTGCAGACCGGAGATAAAGACAAGTTCTCTGTTGATTTTATTTCCAAACCCTGCCTTTTGGAATTGACACAACTGGTGGGTACACCATTGGCCAGGCCTGACCCTCCGGTCAGCAGACCCCAAACCCCTGCCTCTGCTTTCTGGCTGGTCTCCTCAAACAGAAGCTGCTGAAACAGATATCGACAGCTCAGATAAAATGCTGGACAACATGGGCTTTGAACCCCAGGGCTAACAGGCTTATCACATCTCGTCATATCTCTGTTGCTTCTATCTCCAAGGGTAAAAGACCAAAGTTTCCTTCCCTTCTTAGCCAGCAGCTTTACTGGGGGAAAGGAGGGTGCTGGTCCCTTGGGTGGAGTACAGGGCATGAGCTGCATTCTCAGGGCCCAGCAGAATTGAGCTGGAGTCCCAGCCCAGGCCTGCCGCATGGAGAGATGCTCTTGTTTGAGTTGTCCTCATCAATGCAAAGGCAGCATCCTGATTAAAAGCATTGCCTCTGACATTAGCTCTGCTTTATCTGTTTCAAGCTCTGTGACCTTGGGTGAGGTGACTCTATCTATACCTGTATCTATCTATATCTATAGATCATCTATGTATCTGTTTCTGTGTCTTACCCAGTAAAGGCTGTCAGGAAGGTTATGTTCGTGTGTGTGTGTGTGTGTGTGTGTGTGTGTGTGTGTGTGTGTGTTGATTAATTGAATATAAGACCTCTTGGATTTACATGCCCAAGCTGGCTTTGAACCTCTATCCTGAAATCTCAGATATTGGAGTACCTGGTTTATAAGTATGAATCATTATCACTTGGCATGTTAATGTTTTCAAATGATGTTTGGCATGTGGCATATGCCAAATAAATGAATAGTTTCTCTGACTTAGGCATGGTTAAGAATCAAGTGGAGAATTTGGTTAAATGCAGTCTACAGAGCTCCATTCCTGGTATGCCTGGGGCCAGAACCCACTGCCTGTGATTGTCCAGTTGTTCTTTCAAGTTTCAGCTCAACCATGCCACCCCCTGGGATCTTTACCTAGCCTGGAATTCTGCACAGGGTCCCAAGCCCTTCCTGTTATTCCAAATGCATCTTTTGTTGGTGTGAAGCAATCTGATCTACTGCCAGGATCTCACTTGGTGGCAACACCTGGCCTTACCTGGCACGATGCTATTTATACCCTTTGTTCCATTTAGCTTCTTCCAGATTTCACAGGAAGCAGCTCCATGCTTCCTCCAGACAGCACATCGCACCAATTCCAGATTAAATGGAACTCTGCGCCCCCTCCCCAGACCTGCCATTTAGGTATCTGCTGCCGAAGTAGGTGTGGGTGTGCTGACAAGGCTCAGACTCCGGCAGTGCTATATAACGTATCCCATGCAATATTTCACTTGGCAGAAATGCAAAGAAAAACTACATCCCCTCATACACTCGATCTAAGACTTCTAAATTGTGCACTGGAGGCACATTTTGCCCTGATATTGATTTTCCCCAGTGCCTTACCACTAAATAAAAATCCTAGGCAAAGACCAAGGAGCACAGCGCTCAGCTTGAATAATGAGCGGTTATATCTCCTTCCCTCTTTTTCTTTCTTTCCTCCTCCTCCTCCTCCTCCTTCTTTTCCTCTTTCCTCCTCCTCCTCCTCCTTCTTTTCCTCTTTCCTTCCCTTCCTCCTCCTCCTCCTCTTTCCTTCCCTTCCTCCTCCTCCTCGTCTTTCCTTCCCTTCCTCCTCCTCCTCCTCCTCTTCTCCTCCTCCTCCTCTTCCTCCTCTCCTCCTCCTCCTCCTCCGCCTCCTCCTCTTCCTCCTCCTCTGCTTCCATACCAGGGCTTAAACTCAGGACCTCAATCTTGTTCAACTTGCTTGCTCAGTTTGTACTCCACCACTTGATCCATTTTTCCAGCCTAGCCTTTTGCTGGTTAATTGGACCTTTCTGGAAGGACTGGCATTGAACCATGGTCCTCTACATCTCATTGATCTTAGCTTACTGGGAGCTACCAGTGTTAGGCTTTAGTGATCATTTCTTGAATAAAGGAGAACTTTCTTACAGTGGAAACCACCTGTCTTTCTGTCATATGTCCCAGCCCTCTGTGACATGTGTGGTAGGATTTATAAAATGAATTTCCTCCTCCTGGAACTATGCGTGGTGAAGATGTTTGAAGAGCTAGATATTCTTCCTTGTCCAATGAAGCAGGGTTTTGTCAAAGTGGAAGTACTGGGGGGAACATTAGAATGTCTTTAATAAAAGGATTTTGCAAGATTGGAGGAATGAGTTGAAGACCCCATCTATGAGATCCTCTTTGTGGTAAAGATTTTGTTTTCCTTGATCATGGGGCTTGACCTCAGGGCGTGAGAACTGTCTCTGAGGCCTCTTTTGCTCCAGGCTAGTGCTCTACCACTTTGAGCCCACAGCACCACTTCTGGTTTTCTGGTAGTTAATGAAGGTAAGAGGCTGGACATTCCTTCCCAGGCTGGTTTTGAACCTTGATCCTCATACCTCAGCCTCTTGAGTAGCTAGGATGGCAGGTGTCAACCACAGTGCCTGTGGCAAAGCCTTCTTCCTACAACAGGAGAGAACACACAGCCAGACATCCCGCCTCTAGGCTGTCTGATGATGATGGAGGCAGAAAGGGACTAGAAGGCTGCATGTCCAGTGTGACATTTGCAGGGAGGTGACATTGAGATGGTTGGGGTGTGAGTGGAGATGAGACTGTAGAGTGAGCACTCGCAAGCAGGAAGGCCCGTAGGATGGCGAGTCCACCTCTGTGGGTGCAGGAATACGGGGCAGAGGGGTCCTCCTTGGCCCCTCCTGGCAAGCTAAGAGGCATCCGCAAGGCGGGGGAGGTGGGAGTTGGGCTGTGCTTGGCACAAAGTGTAGTTTAGAGATTGCTGCTGCACCTGGGTGGACGAATCAGAGGAGAAGGGGGAGCGGCGTGGTTGCTTGGCCCCCTGAATAGCTGTTCTCCTCCTGTCTGACCATCTCAATGATGCAGCACCAGACAGGAGTTCAATGGGGCCTGGAAATAATTCCCAGCAGGCCTGAGCGAGCCTATCAGAGCTCTGCTGGAATCAGGCTGAGGGAGTGGGGGGACTGAGGTGGGCAGACAGTGAAGTGGCTGCTGTCCTTTTGGAAGATTTTGCTGTGACCAGACCAAGGGAGTTCTAGTAGCCAATGGAAGGGTGGGTGGCTTCAACTTATAGCACTGGCTACCTGCTCAAGGTCGTGGAGGCCCTGGGCCGTGGCTGTGACCGTTGCTCTTTTCCTGCCATCAGTAGTGAAGCTTTCCCAAATGCTACTGCTTGGCCACCAAAGCTAATATTTGTCTCCCATTGACTCAGCAGCCAGCCTGTTACATTTTAACTGGGGACCAGGTTCAAAGGCCTGGCTGCTGTTGAAACCCCTCATTACATGGAGATTTCATGTCCTCTGATA
Organism: Megascapheus bottae; assembly: GCF_031878675.1. Classification (NCBI taxonomy): domain Eukaryota; kingdom Metazoa; phylum Chordata; class Mammalia; order Rodentia; family Geomyidae; genus Megascapheus; species Megascapheus bottae. The sequence continues at coordinate 11,639,920 of NC_143527.1, forward strand.
ATCTCACTGCAAGGATCTTCTGAGTAAACAGAGGCTGCCAAGAAGGCTAGAGGTTCCCAAAAGGGCCAACACCCATGCAGGGGGTAGAAGGAGACCCCAGGGTCCCCCAGTCCTTACCGACTGAGGGACAAGTGAAATGATGAGATTTCAAGACCAATTCCAAACTCATACTTCCTGCTGCAGACAATGAAAGTTAATATCTAAAGATTTTTCATTGAACAACAACTCTCTAACAAATACAACGTCATCCTGGAGCCTCATCAAAAATTTCCTGGGAATGGAAAATTCTGTTTTCAGGTTATGGTTCCTTTCGTCCTTTGGCTCTGCTGGGCAAAGGGCTTGTGCTGTCCCTGGCGGGTACCTGAAACCCATGAGCTTGCTTCATGCTGGGGCAGCCACCACCCAGAAGAGATCTGTTCTGTCCTGCGGTGCAGCGGCCCCTGAATGAGGTTATGAGCTGCCCATCTGCCTATTTCCCAGCCATCTTGAAGGAGACACTTTCTGTGGATGTTTCAGTGGTTCATCCCTCCTTGGGACTGTGTCTGGGAAGTGACTTTAGGCTCTTTACCCTGTCTTGATGTCCAGCATCTGTGACTTACTGGCAACAGATCTGGAGGCTGTGGGGTAACAGGGGTGAACATAGCCAGCCTGATTCTGCACCTCCCCTCAACCTTTGGCACATGGCCCATCCCTCTGAGGGTTGTGGGACGGCCTCCCTCTCTAAATTTAGCCCTTTCCCTTGGATCCACGCAGGCCACGGTAGAGATCTCTAATGGCACAGATCAAAACACATCTGGCCTCTGTGAAAACCTGGTCCTCTAGGTCCGAAGTATTAGACAGATGATGTGATTGAGAGGGTCAGGTCTTGGAACTCAGATGGCCAATGAGAACACTGGACAGGGCAAGGCCAAAGTCCTTCTATAACATACTCCACAGTCACGCGATCTCAAGTGAGCCCAGCTTGGGCTCTATCTTCGGTTTGCTTCGGCACTTGGTCTAGACAAAGCAACACAGGAATAAAAATTGAACTTCTTGATTCTGCGCACCTGTATGTAAACTGCCAGAGGAAAGTATTACGTAGAAAGTGCCCACATTTAGTGATTTGGACAAGGAAACTGGCTGGAGCGATGGTAGGGGCCTTTCTGCCAAGTTGGGCAAATCTCTGTCCCTCTAGGCCGCAAATGTGCTTCCTTTACATGCCACTGTCCACAGGACTCAGCTCCAACCGGCTCATATGGGGGTGTGCGTATTCTACACTGGATGCTACTTACACACAAGTCCTTTCCTTACAGAAGAATAAAGACTTCCTGGACTCTCACAAGGCTGGCCATCTAGCCACAACCACATGGTTTCATTCTTGAGCCACTGTTAAGTCTCCACAAGTTCTGAGGTTGGCTAGGTCAAAGCAAGAGGTGACATCTTTCTAGGAATTTTTACAAGTATTGTATAAAATTAGTAATTCTCAAGTTTAATAAAAAGATGGGCAGATGGTGAGGACAAATGTATCCCCTCATTATGCCTAAACCATGTGTTCTGAGCAGACTTGATTCCTGAAGCGTCTGCAGGCATTCTAACCACATGCCACAGTTAACATGAGGTCACTGTGGAGGAGACAACCCATAATACTCATGTAGAAAAAAAGGGATCCAGCTTCCATAATTCTTTATTAAATATTTGACACGTTGTATCACTTCTTTACAGCTTCATCTTTTTTTTTTGTCACAGTACTCTTGCCATCAGGAAAACAAGCTACAATTTTTCTTTTAGATTCCCTCAAGAAAAGAAAAGCAGAAAGGACTTGTCCTTAAATCAAAATGTTTCCTGTGTGTATCAAATTCAATCACAATTTAAAGCTATTTGGATTGTGAAAATGAGCAGTATCCATAAGTAGTACTTAAAAAAAAAACACTGAAGGTAGTTTGGTTTTGACCATCGTATGAAATAGTACTTGGCTTCCTTTAGGAGGTGAGTTTAGAGTAGAAAATTACCAAACACTGAGAATTCATTTGGAATGCTTGAAATTCTTTTCACCTCAAAAGTCACTCCCTCTCCCCACCCCCCCCACGATTCATTTAATAACAGACCATTAATTAAGAAACAATAACAAACTAACATCTTTTTCCTAGGGTTCTCTCAGGCTCTGAGAGGCAGAATATTTAAAGACACAGCTTAGAAATAACTGCAGAAGGAACTAACTTCTCACTCCCTTTTGAATCCAGATTGCCCATAAAGGTGTAAAAATGCTATACAAATATATACATGTATATTTGGACAGCATACATATGTATATATGTATTCATGTTTCACACAGAGTTGTAAAGGAAGGACAGAGTTCACCCAGGACTAACATGAAGGCAACGGTTGACGATTTAGGTGAAATCAGTCAATAGGTGGGACAGAAGGACGTACACAGGAACACAGACATTTGTTGACACAGGTTTGGAAACCTGAAGACAGAAGACAGAAGGTCAAGAATGCAGTGCGGGAGGTCAGGCACCAACAATGATGTCCTGAGGTTCCTGTTATTCCTTAAAAACAAAACCAATGAAGGGGCATGCACTGCTTTGAGTGAAGCAGCGTCTAACAGAGACACTGAATGTGGTATTTTCCTGGAAAGTATCATACCAACAGAAAACTATGCCTTTTCTACAAAACAGTACACTGGCTCATGTCCTAATGCTACAGCATTTTCCCCAACACACTGAGACCACTCTTGGAGTACAGTGTCCATGTACAAGTGTACTATATATAGATATATATAGATAGATACACACACACACACACACTGTTCATTAAGGCTTATATAAATTAAAAAAGTGGTCCAAAGTATATCACATTTTCTCCCCAGTTTTAAAAGGTAAAGTACAAAGTGGAGTTTGTAAGTTTTTATCCTCCCCCAAACACAACTCAGTCCTGAAATTGGCAGTTTTTGACATGAGTTAGGATGTACCCCAATGCCTGAATGAGACAGAGGTAGTGCATGATTTTCTGGGGACTGAGAGGCAGCCAGGATAGGCAGTGACCCTGCACAGCAGCACCCCTAGTGGCCAGGCAGAAAATGACACCAGAGAGCATCTCCTCAGGGGTGCTGAGGCAGATGAGAGAGGACTGAAAGAGAGCCAGCCCAGTGGGGGAGGAGCTGGGCAGTAAATGAACCCAGGCTCTCTCCTTTCAAAGCCTTTACAATTGCAGAGGTGAGATATAATACAATTAGGAAAACACAAGATCCAATCGGTAAACTGGTAGCTCTTAGCACAACTAGAAGTTGCTGGATAGGTACATGGCTTTCCAGAGAGCAACCCGGGAATTGGCAAGAGCAAAGGTACATGTGAAATACTGAGAGTGGTTCAAGTATTTTGCTCAGTACTTTTCAGACTATGCCACTAGGACCTTCACGTATGAGGAATAATCTCAGTGAAGTTCCTTTATATCATCGGCCATCTGAATTTAGGGAATGTCTGATGTTATCTACCAAAGGGCCTGGGAGACAAAATAATAAACATTTTTTTGTTCTTGGGATAGTTAAGAGATCTGGCTACCAAAAAATAAATAAATAAATAAATAAAATAACTAAAGGAGTGCTGTTTCCAGAAAAGTAAAAGTAGATGTTCTTTCTAGGTAGATAAGGAAAGCACAATGGAGCCATCTTTCCTCTGGCCAGCTGGCTGACAACAAACCAAGCCTGGCCACACACAGAGAGGTACCAAGATGACCAAAAACTGGGCACCAGATTTGGAGACAAAACACACAGCATGTCAGGTAAAAAGTGAAACTTCACAAACTATCGAAGACTAGTGAACCAATGCAACTTCCTCACCCCCATACACACACATCCACCAGTAGCTTTTGTTCAAATCAGATAGGATTAAGTGGCAGAGGATCTGAAGTGTCATTCACAATGGCTGCCTTGAAGGGTTCTTTCCTGACTGAGATGCTGAGATGATCACAAGCTTTCCTTTTCATATTTCTGATGTTTGGCCGAATTTGTATCTAGTGAATAATCTGATTTAAGAAAAATACAGAAATTACAAAAAGATTGAAGAATCCTAGTTCTCAGACTAGAGTCTGATTTCTCCTTTAATTACATGACCATTTTTAAAATTCATCAAAACACTGCTTTCAATTCAGGTGTCGGCATGGTTCTGAAACATACCTGTGAAGCTTACCAAAAAAGGTAGCTTCAATTTTTTTGTTTTGCTTGCCACTGTCAATTGTAGGGCCAAATTTCATCAAGAGACAAAAAGAATGAGTGACATTAAAAAAATTAATACCTAAGTTGCCTGACCACAATTAGATATTTAAAAACAACCTTGAAGAGGAGCCAATATTCAGCTCTGTTGGAATCTACCTTCTTTTAGAACCTCAGAACTCTGCATTCCTTCGGACTACTTATTTATAGCTACAACCTTGTGGGGCTTCTCATGTAACACCAAGAGTTGCATAAACACAGGCAACTCTTTACACCAAAGGTCCTCCATGCTCTGAATGATGTGACCACATCTAGTACAGAATCAGTTAGGACCTCAGGGCAACCAATCTCATACCCAGTTCCAGAATATGACACAATTCTGCAGTGGAGACCCACAGGTGGAGATGATCCACACTGCACAGACAATCCTGAATTTTCGGTCACTGCCAGTTGAACAACTTGACCACACTGGCTCACGTGGGGTCTTCTTGGTCACTTTTACAATAGACACAACTCAGACAGTACACGGCACTGAAGCATGCAACAGGTCATACAGAACATTGTTCAGTTAAGTGGATGGTAAATATATATTTGTAAATCCAGTAGAAATTGCAAAACATTGGGAGGCACAGTGTTTGTAGGCTCAGCTTCTCATCCAGGTATTTATACACTAGCAGCCAAGTTCACAACAGATTGATAATTGCACTGGAAAGGTATGTGCAAGGTGAAGAAAAACTCACATTTAACACTAAGGATAACAAAATGAATCAGATATGACCTCCTTGTACTACATCCAATGCCTTCAGAATCGGTGCTGTTAGTGCATGAGTGAGTTACTGAGCTACTACTGTTAAGGAACATACAAGGTAAGTATTTGGATGCATCTGGCTCCCAGTTTTGAATAAAGCAGTGCTGGGGTTCATTCAAAATGCCTCTACCACAAACAGAAAAGAAGAAACTAGAATGAAAGGATAGCTGTACAGCAACAGGAAGGGCTAAGGAATTTTTTCCATCCCTGTCTCAAGTATATGTGCAAGCACACACCATTGTTTCTAAGGAGTAGTGGTGTGATTTCCTTTCAAGTTGACACAAATATTTCATGCTGTGTTACAATTCTCTTAGCCTGTCAGTTATTACCTAAATTTGTGCAAAAAAAGAGGTAATATCCAGTTTATTTTCATTGTGACTATGGAAAAAGAAATCATCATAACACTGAAAGTTATATTTGAAATTCTCTCCAAGTACTTGTCTTTAGATTGGACAAAAAGTAGTCTTCTGTTTCTGAGAGGGTGGATCTGTCAAAGTACTTAAAAAAAGAAAAAAAGCAACTGACATTAAGCCTGGTATGAAATCCAAATACAAAAACAATTAGGGTCACTTTTCCAAGTACATGAGACATCTTTAATTGTAATGAAATAAAATCTGATAATTGGTCTAAATCAGTTTTAAAAAGTAAACATGAACTGAAATACTATACCTGTAGAGTGATTAATGCCATTCATTGTCATTAGAAAGTATGCAAAATATTTATTAAGGGCTTGCCTGCAGAGGCACAACATAAATAGAACATGTCCTCCTGAAATGTAATTAGTGTACAAGTCAACCAGTTGAGAATTGGTGGTGGAAGAGGCAGGAACTGGAGCCCAGTTTGGGTTCCTGTGGTGGAACTTGGGCGTGGCCTGGAGGAAGCTGGGCTCCCGGAGCCAGGCTGTCTGCCACTGGCCCTGCAAAAGTCTGTTAGACAAATGCAAAAGTGCATGCGGAACTTGCTGGATGGACGGCGCCCCCCGGAGGCAGGAGGCCTTAATCCACCCCTTCAAATCCTTGAGCATTTTCCACGGCCATGAGAAGTTTCTCACGTAAATCTTCGAAGGTTTCGTATGGAGGTAAGTCAAGGCGATTAAAGCTGCAAAGGAAACAATGTTTGGGTGAACAGCCAGCATTTGTAGGAACAGCAGCATTTCCTAGCCTGGGCTGACGGAACAAAAAAGATGTGTGTTTATGCATAAGTATATTTAAATTTTCTTTTGATAGTAGGCTTTGATCTCTCAGGGCTTCTTTCTGTTCAAATGTTCTATCACCTGATCCTTACCCCCAGGTCTTTGTGCTTTTACGTGTGGTGTTGTTGTTGGTTTTTTCAGATAGGATTTTGCATTAGTATGCAGGTTGGCCTGGCCCTCGATCCTCTAAGCTATGCCTGTGGTGGCCTGTGCCACCATGTTCAACTTATTTATATTTATTTATTTATTTGTTTGTTTCTGTCGGTTGCGGGACTTGGACTGTGAGCCTGAGTGTTGTCCCTGAGCTCTTCAGCTCAAGCTACCACCCTACTCCTTGAGCCACAGCATCACTTCTGGTTTTCTGGTGGCTAACTGGAGATAAGAGTCTCATAGACTTTAGTGCCCCACTGGCTTTGAACCACAATCCTCAGATCCTCAGATCTCAGCCTTCTGAGTAGCTAGGATTACAGGCATGATCCACCATACCTGGCCTTCAACTTATTTTTTCAGCCTGGATTTTGCTGCCTCTTTGTTAGGGTGGACTTGAGCCTGTGATCCTTCTATCTCAGCCTCCTCAATGGTGGGATTTGGTTCTCGATCCACCTACCTGTACCTGTGGCATAGCTGGGAGCACAGCATGTATCATCCTGCCCAGCCTCACAGCCACAATCTGATTACTACAAAATAAGCTGGGTAGAAAGGCCAACCTCCATGGGCATCAAATTTGGACTGGCAAGGCTTTGCAGAGCACTGCTTTAAAAACCTACTGGACCAAATCTGATGCTGAATAATCGTCCAAGAAAACATGGATGCGGTTTTCTCCGCTGAGGAGGTGCTGCACTCCAGTCCTTGCCATTACCTGAGGACATCAGCTATCCCTTCAACACAATCACATGATCACAGTTCTAGAGAATCCTGGCTTACTGACAGGTGTATGAGACCTTTCAAACACCAATGCTTCTGCAGAGAATTTTTAATCCTAGGGTTCCTCGGGCCCATTAAGGGAATACACTGGTTTAGGGGAGGCCTGAGAGCTGGGGCCCTTTATCCATTCACATGCAAACACCCTGGGTCTACCAATGGTTCAGGTGTTGCTAGCATTTATCACCCCTCCCATGTCACTTCAGTTGTGAGTTATGGATGGAGAGACAGGCAGCCTCTCCAGTGCCAAAGACAGCATTGGGCCACACGGAGGGGCTCACCACTCACCATGTGTGAGCTCTGGGCAGTTTTTCAGGACTGCCCCACTGCTCTATTGTAAACAGCTGAGGACCATTGGAACCTGCAAGAGAAAAGAGACATCATCAGGGCCACAGTGTATGATAGCACTGCGACTAGGACTGCAGAAGAGGAAAGGACTGGTGGCCAGCGTGGCCAGGCAGTCTGGGGTGGGGGATGCCAGGTGGGCACAAGCTCAGCACAGATTCCACCTGCCCCCAGGATGAACCTAACCAGGATGCAACCTCTGCCAGATCTGCAAGTGCAGATGCTGCAGCTGTTCTTTTGCACCTGGCAGGGTAACAGGCATCCTTTAAAGGCAGTTTATAAACACGGAAGAGTGATGATACAAATATACCATTTTATGTTTTGTTTCAGTGTTGGTACTGGGGCTTGAACCCACGGTGTAGGTACTCGCAAGGCTGGTGCACTACTGCTTGGGCCACATGTGGTTCCACTCTGCCTTTTTGCTAGTTAACTGGAGATAAAGAGCCTCATGGACTTTCTTGCCCAGGCTGGCTTCAAACTGTGATCCTCAGATTGCAGCCTTCCAAGTAGCTAGAATTACAGGTGTGAGCCACTGGCATCCAGCAATGTAGCTTTAAAAGATAAAGCCAAGTCCTAACTAGAAAGAGAGGAGCTACATTAAAGTTTTCCTTTTCTAATGAGCATATGCCTGGAGGAAGACAGTCCCTGTGTGGGGTTCTCTGTGAGTACCACATCATGTCCATGCCAGTTCTCAGGGGTCCCCTGAGAACTCCTGGCTAGATCTTTGCAGGAAAAGGGTGTTGGAGGCATGCTGCTCACCATAAAGTTCAGCAAATCCATTCATGGGAACTCGGGAGGTCCCTGTGACAAACTGCAGCAGCCGAATCCGCTTCTCAGCATCCATCAGCAGCACAGCCTGTGGGCAGAGACAAAGGTTGTTATGTCCAGCACCGGCCGCTGGACCCAGCAGGCAAACTTCCCCTTACTTAGCTTACCCCGTAAGACCTAGCTATCTAGACAGTTGAGTCTGACGTCTTCTTTTAATTTTACGTGGTCACACCCCGGCCTCTAATTTAGGCAAGGGAATGATCATCCCATCTCTTTCTTCTTTTGCCAACTGGCCAAAATAAATGATATGGAGAGCAAACTCTGTGATGGCTCCAAGCTCAGGTTTCTGTTTCTGAGGCCAGCTAGCTTCCTAAGTCAATTATAATTATATGGTGTTCCAGAAGTGTCTACTCTAGGAGAACCAAGATGAGATGGGGCTTCAGATGTAGACAAGGTCTCTAAAGATAACTTCTTAGAAATCTGAGGAAATCTGAGGCAAACCAGGACTCTAAGACAATCTGGATATTTTATAGATCTGAATGATTATAGGAACTGAACTGGCTTTATGTGAACTATTAAAAACATTTCTAAAATCAAAGCCGAGTGAGACATAGTCTAGGGTTAAAGACTGCTTTCTCCACTCTCTGTACTTTTACTGAGATTTAAATATTAATGGCATATATTTGGAGACTAAGTCAAGTTAAGATGATTTTTTGGCTCATAAATAGTATATACAGGGTTTTTTTTCCCTGTGTGTGTGTTACTTAGGTTTGAACTCGAGGCCTTGTGCTTGCCAGGCAGGCCCTCTGCCATAAACGCAGTTTCTTTTAGTCACCTTCTTTATTTTTCAGACAAGGTCTGTTTTGGCATAGGGTCAACCTTGGGTTGTGATTCTCTCACAGGTGCACATTACTTGCCTGAGCTGACCTTGAACTGTAATCCCTCTGACTTCTGTCTCTTGTATAGCTGAGATTATGGTTATGAGACATTATACATGGTAGAATTAAACTTTTTTTTTAAAGTTAGGTAACCAACCATCTCTTTTCTTAGACTAAGCTTTTCCTAGCTTGTTTCCTTAGAACACAAACACTACTCTAAGATAGAAAAGCAAATTTCACTGCATCTTTGGTTAGGAGATAATGAAGCTCAAAATGCTTTTTGGAATTGATTAACAACACCAACAAAAAACAGTTGAGAAAATTATTTCTTCACTGAAATGGCATCTTGAAGAAGTCAGCCCAGCAAATATAAAGATTATGTCTTGAGCAAGTTTCAATTCTAATTTCCACCGTGGAAATTTCCCGCATGTTGCAAGCCAGTCAGTTCTTATCAGAATCATCTTAATTCAAAGGGCTCTTCCCATAAAACTCTCTTTAATTAGTGGCCAAGGACAGACAGTGTGCTTTTAAAGAGATTGAAATTTCTTCAGTACTGAAGTTAGGGGCTCAGGCTCAGTCTGCTTTCTTCCCTTTCTTAGTGCAAGCACTAAGATACCCCAGTGTTCAGCACTGGTTTCAGAAAGGCCACAGAGGCACTGCAGACCGCCGCCTGACTCAGGGAGGAACCTGGTGCAGACTCTGGGTCTGGGTTACCTTCCAGAACCACTGGATCACTGGGTGATTCGGGCAGTAGCCGTTCTTGTATATAGAATGCTGCCTCCAATCGTTTACGTCCACGTCTCCGAGGCCGCACATCAGCAGCTGTTGAGGAAGTTGGAGAGGTAAAAATGAAGTGGGAGGTGCAAGCTGAAGAAGCTACTTGGGAAAATCACTCTTCCTTAGTGCTGGACAAAGGAGGAAGCTGGGTGGACATAAGATTTAAACTTCCCTGCCCTACCACCTCACGGAGACTGCACAGATGTCTGAGGGTGATTCAGTTCCTAACTCTCATACAGGGCTGCACCATGTTGTACTAGTAAACATTGGTCAACTTCCCCAGTTCCCCTTGTACCTAAAGAGCAAGCACATCATGCTGGCTGTTTCCCAAGAGATTATACAGCAGAATCCCCAGAACTCTCTACCTGCAAAGAATCTGCTGATGACAGCAAGAACTCATCTCCCTAGGTCAGTCAATTTAAGTGACAACCAATTGCTTCTTCTGCCCAGAGCCCTGTCGGACTGCAGAGAGCACTGAGGCAGTAACTGATTCTTCAATTTTGCTTTTCTTATCCTATTACTCTCCATCAAGGAAGTTTCCTGAAGATTTACCAGTGTGATATTTCTGCAGAGGTACTAGACTAAAACTGGAAGGGGGCTAAACCCCAATTGTCTGGGGCCAACCTGTGATGTCATTCACTTCTTCCTGCAAAACACAGAGCTCGCAGTGATTTCTATGGCATCATTCATCTTGAAGCTTCTATTTGCAAGGAGAAGCATGAAACACCAACTTGGAGGCAAGCTTTGTTGGATGTGGTTTGCACAAGTGACTAAGGACCACCACCACCAGCAGCCCACTGACAGACACAACTACCTTCCTTCTGCTGTGTCTCTCGATTCAACAAAGGGAGATCAACCTGCTTTTCAAGCCGCTCTGGACAATCATTGAATGACCTTCTGGAACTATTACCTAGTAGCCTTTTGATATTTTTCCCTTATCAAATATAGATGACTTCGAGTTCAAAGGTTCATCTGTTCTACAGCTCCTACTAAGGGTCAGTTCCTCCACAGTGGCGTTGGAGAAGATGCCAAGAACAAGGAGCCAGCTGGTCTTACAAGCCTTGTGCTGCTACCCTAGAGGGCTTCTATACACCTATGCACCACCTGATGCTGCCATTTTCTTGTAGCTGCATAGGCCATGACCCAACTCAGCTGAGCAGGTCTGTCTCATAGCAGCCCCTCATCAGAAAGGAAACTGGGGTTGACCCTCTTGCTATCAGAGAGAAGGCTCATGCCTTGCTAGACTCCCTCAAAAATACACCCAGGAGGTCAATAGAGAACTTTACTATATCATCTGCAAGGAAATAAGAGAAACTTAAACATCTTCTTTTTGTTAAAATTGAAAATAACAAAAAATAGGATACAAACCTCCAGCTCATTTTCATCAAAAATTTTAATCAAGTCGATAGGAAGTAGTTCTGTGAATCCCTGAAAGGAGAGAAAAAAAATCACTTGTCTTGGAAGTTGTAGCCTTTCTGATTAACCGGGGGAAAAAATTCCTAACCAAAAAAAACCCCAAAGCAACACCCCCTAACAAACCCATCTTTTACTGATGACTCACGCACTGCTCCAATAAAAACTGCATAGTCACAGTACTAAAAATAAAAGAAAACACTTGAAAACCCAGGGAATCTAGCAGGTCTGCACGCCTGAGCAATTTTGGAAACTCTAGGACAGTCAGGGATACGGTAGGCAGGTGAGTTACAAAAGCCACCCATGATACACTGCTGAGTCAGTGTGTCCTAAAAAGCAAGGCCACAGATGTGCAAGAAACAGGTTTAAAAATACAGTGTGGAAGGTGTGGAGATGGAGCACAGAGGAGGCGGTGCGAGCCAGTGCAGAGGAGGGGGAGAAGAAACAGCCAGCTGGGCCCTATCAGGAGGCTCTCACTAACTAGGGGTAAGAAGGATGGCAATGCCAATCTAAAGCCAGGTTAACAAAACCAAGGACTGCCAGAGGGCAGGGCTAAGAATCCTGTAGTTTAACGTCTAAATAAGGCATGGTATATGTTCTTAGATTTTCTGTCCCTTTGCTCTGCTCAGATGAGGCTTTTCTTTATTGGGTAGGTGAGTGAGCTGGGGGTCAGGTTAGGAGTATCTAAACAAGAGCTGCATAGTTCACTAGAAACAAACTAAGTGGAGCCGGGATCTTTCTTAGTTATCTTTTTAATACTCATGACCAGAGTTTGTTTTGGTATGTGTGCTGGTACTAGGGCTTAAACTCGAGGGCTCGCACTCTTGCTTAGCTTTCTTTTTCTCTCTTAAGGCTGGCTCACCCCATCCTTGAGCCATACCTCCACTTCCTGCCTTTGCTAGTTTTAATGGGAGATAAGAGTTTCTCAGATTTGTCTGCTTGGGATGGCTTCAAAGAAACCTTAATCCTCAGAACTCAGCCTCCTGAACAGTTAGGATTACAAGCGTGGGTCATCAACTCCTGGCTTAAGATCAGATTCCAAAAGGAATTTCAATGCTGGTCATTGTGAAGTACCGTTTAAAAGTGCGGGACCCCTATCATCTGAATGGGAATCAGAAGGGACTTAAGAGAAGGCCTAGCTGGGAACATGCATCCTGTCCTGAATGGGAACAGGTGCACGTGGGAGGTGCCCGCTTCATTCCCTCACAAAGGGAATGCACCCAGGACACACAAACCCAGCTTACAAAAGCGTGCCTTCCATGTAGCTGTGCAGGATAAACTGGGGTGGGGGAGGCAGCCATGCATAAAACGAGAAGGCCCCTTGCTGGGAGCCAGTGGCTCATATCTAGAATCCTAGCTCCTCAGGAGGACTGCATTTTGATGCCAGCCTGGACAGACACATTCAAGAGAAAGGGGCAGGACCTTTGGGGAAGGAAGTCAGTTTCCCATACAAGTTGACCAACTCTAGATAAAAAAGTGTGTAAACATTCTTGAATAATTTAACAATGAGAGGAGCAAACCTATAGATTACTTTAAAAATGGCCATGGGCCAGTAAACACACTCATCCTTGAGAGCAGTCGAGGATGCCAGCCGGGCAGTGTACCCACCAGCCCTGTATCCCAGCAGCATTCCTCACCTCCAAGAAGGCATTCATTTGCTTCTGGACCCGGTTCACAAATCTCCACTGGATGACGAGGCTGTGGGAGAAACAGAGAGCACCATAACCATGGCAGAGCCTGGCCTGCACCACATTCCTCCGAACCAGGACTACTTCTCACAGGGCAGGGAAGGGGAGGGAGAGACGACCGCACAGCCAGACCAGAGGTGGGCCTGCTGCTGTGACCACTGCTCATCCATGAAGTCCTTCGTGAATTCTCACTAGAGCATGATGGGAAAGCGCCAGTGTCACCAAGGCTCGTGAGAGCAGATGTGATCTCCTGGCCTCACCAAAGCACCAGTGACAAGTGTTTTATTAATATGACTTTGGGAAGACAGGGGAAAAGGTCCTGGGGTTGAACACTCAAGTGGTGTGCACCGTACAGGCGTGGGTCACATAACTGCAGGCATACAGATGTATGAGCATTCTGCACACCGTGGATTGGGTACAGTAATGGTTTTTTAGGATTTGTTGGTTTTTATTTTTTGTATTGTGTGCTGGTACTAGGGCTTGAACTTAGGATATTTTCCTCAAGCACTCTCTCATCTGAGCCATAGCTCCACTTCTGGCTGTTTAGTGGTTCACTGGAGATAAGAGTCTTATAGACTTTCTTGTCTGGGCCGACTCCACATTATGATCCTCAGATCTCAGTCTCCCAAGCAGCTAGGAGTCCAGGCTTGAACCACTGGCAGCCAGCTTTTAAGATTCCAAAACATTAAGAATGAGCAGAAACTATTATCCTGGTGACAGCATTTTGTGCAGAGCAAAAACTGCGGGGTGAGTGAGTCCACTCTGGATTGCATCTACGTGTTTTGTCTTGTCCCCACAGAAGTCACCCATGTCCCAGGCGGTGCTGGAGGAGAGCAGACTGCCTTCCACCCCTTAGCACCAGCAGCTCCACAGGGCTGGACTGCAGTGCAACCATGCTCTGATACACGGTGTGGGGTGCGGGAGGAGAGGGGGATGCAAGGGCCAAAGAACAGCTGGAAATCTCACTCACTCTGCTCAGCGAAGCTAAGTAAAACCGTGCTTGGTACTAGTAACTCCAACAAATTTGAATCTTAATTAACTGCACCCGCTGCATATGTTAAATTCCTCCAACCAGAGATGCCAGAGGGCTTGAAAACCCTTCACTGCCTATACTTTCCCAAAGTACCAAAACCCAAGGTCAAACCAAGCGTGCCAATTAGTGCACGCAGGTAGGCACTGGACTCTCTCTCTTGTAGTTTATTCTTAGTGGCAGGAGTTTCAGTCATAGCTCCGCTCTAGTCTAGGTCTCCAAGGAGAGATGACAATGCTTACAATTTTCTCCTAATGAGGACAGATAGTAGGCTTTGAAGATCACTTAAAAGGGGCTGAGATACCTAGCAGTTCTCAGAATTCAAGCCCTCTGACCCCTTCTAAATGAGGAGGAGGGGACCTGCTTGTTGAAATGGAAAGCTGAAAGTAATGTGCCCAGGCACTGCTGAACCCACTGCCGTGCAAAATCCTGGACACAGGACCCTCCTGCCGTGCTGACCTCATCCTGGACATCCCAGTGAGATGAGAGGGCAGCAGAAGTCCACGGAACAGCTCAGAACCATGCTTAAACTACAGGAAGATACCAACAATGAGCCAGGCGTGGTGGCTCATGCCTGTAATCTAGCTACTCGGCAGGCTGAGGTCTGAGGGTCACGGTTGAAAGCCAGCCTAGGTACTAAAAAATACTCCATTAATCACCAGAAAACTGGAAGTAGCGCTGTGGTTCAAGGTTAGGGTGGTAGCCTTGAGCTGAAGAGCTCAGGAACAACAGCTAGGCCCAGAGTTCAAATTCAAGTTCATGACTCTCTCTCTCTCTCTCTCTCTCTCTCTCTCTCTCTCTCTCTCTCTCTCTCTCTCTCTCACACACACACACACACACACACACACACACACACACACGGGAAAAAAAAGATATCAGATACCAATAGTAGTGTCTGTGGCTCATACCTCTAATTCTAGCTACTCGGAAGGATTGTGGTTTGAAGCTAGCTGGGGCACGAAGTCTGACACTCTTATTTCTAATTAGCCAGAAAAAAGACAACGTGGATGAAGAGTGGTTTAAAAGGTAGAGAGCCATCCTTAAGTGGAAAATTTGAGCAAGAGCCCAAGTTCCAGAAGGAAAAAAAAGTAGAATTCACTCCATCAAGAAAGAAGATCTAGGATTACTTAAAAGTTCAGATTTCTAGCAAGACTCAATATGTTTTTCCCACCAAATAGGAGATAAGACTGGATTAATAAAATTACAAATAGAAGTACTGGTGGCTCATGACTGTAGTCTTAGCTACTCAGGTATCTGAGCTCGGAGTTTTCAATACCAGCCAGTACAGAAAAGTTCATCAGACTTTTATCTCCAGTTAACTAGCAAAAAGCCAGAAGTAGACATGTGGCTCAAGTGGTAGAGCACCAGCCTTGAGTAAAAACAGTAAGAGAAAGCACAAAGCTGTGAGTTTAAGCTTAGGACCACCGTGTGTGTGTGTGTGTGTGTGTGTGTGTGTGTGTGTGTGTGTGTGTGTGTGTGTGTGTGTGTGTGTGTGTGTGTGTATTACAAACAGCTAAAGCAATTGTTTGCCTAGAGCACCAGCCGTGTGTGTGTGTGTGTGTGTGTGTGTGTGTGTGTGTGTGTGTATTACAAACAGCTAAAGCAATTCATTGTTTGCCTAGAGTACCAGCCAGTAAGAGAAAGCACAAAGCTGTGAGTTTAAGCTTAGGACCACAGTGTGTGTGTGTGTGTGTGTGTGTGTGTGTGTGTGTGTGTGTGTGTGTTACAAACAACTAAAGCAATTCATTGTTTGCCTAGAGCACCAGCCGTGTGTGTGTGTGTGTGTGTGTGTGTGTGTGTGTGTGTGTGTGTATTACAAACAGCTAAAGCAATTCATTGTTTGCCTAGAGTACCAGCCAGTAAGAGAAAGCACAAAGCTGTGAGTTTAAGCTTAGGACCACAGTGTGTGTGTGTGTGTGTGTGTGTGTGTGTGTGTGTGTGTGTGTGTGTGTGTGTGTGTGTGTGTGTTACAAACAACTAAAGCAATTCATTGTTTGCCTAGAGCACCAGCCGTGTGTGTGTGTGTGTGTGTGTGTGTGTGTGTGTGTGTGTGTGTGTGTGTGTATTACAAACAGCTAAAGCAATTCATTGTTTGCCTATATTGAGTTCTTCCTAAACATTTCCCTAGGTTTTTACTGTGGAGAAAGAATACTTTGTCTCTGATAGTTCCTAGGTTTTCCACAATGATAACCAATGGTTTGTACCAATGTAGTAATTTTAAATATTAGATATGTAGCTGTTTACTTTCCAGAAAAATTTGCTGTGCTACTGAGTAATGTGAATCTTCTCACCCTACTCTGCTTCTATCTTGGGGACGCTCACTAACATCATGAAATGAGGTCAACTTCCACCCAAAATAAACTTTCCAGTAGCCGAAGCCCAAAAGGAATGCCTATTGCTGAAAACTGACCATTCAGCTCATGTCCACAGAATGCATATGTTGTTTTGGCAAGGGATGTGAATCAAGTATATTGTCTCTTATTAGATGAAAAAATTGTAAATGTGTATACGTACTCAATATATTCCCTTTTGTTTTCGTTTGTCACCATTATTTCTGACCCATTGGGTTTCAGATCGACTTGATATGTCTGAAATTACAAAGAGAAAATAAATCACTCACGTGAAGTTATTTTGCATATTGACTCATCTCACCCTAAAAGGGAAACAAAATTTATTTAAAACTATTTTCCAACAAATGGGCTCTAGGCATTTGCAAGTGTCTAATGAGGCTTTTAAACTGTTAAGATATTCCGAATGAAAAGATGCTACCATTAGAAGCAGATTATTTTTGGTTATTTATGAGTTTTAATTATTCTTCACAGGATGAATGGAAGAGAGTCTCATGTTTCATCTG
This sequence comes from Megascapheus bottae, assembly GCF_031878675.1. Taxonomy (NCBI): domain Eukaryota; kingdom Metazoa; phylum Chordata; class Mammalia; order Rodentia; family Geomyidae; genus Megascapheus; species Megascapheus bottae. The sequence continues at coordinate 11,656,783 of NC_143527.1, forward strand.
CTCTTCATTGATCAAGAAATTGAACAAGTTTAACAGAGAAAAGAGCGGAGGACAATCCATCAAAACTACCGAGATCCAAATCTAATACATCCTGCTACTGAAAATGGACATTTATAGTTGTGAAAAAGGATCCATGTGATTTGTCTCAAAGAGTTAATGCACAGGATTACAAATAATCTTTGAAAGCCAGGCACAAGAGATTCATTTGCTAGTGGCAGATCTCCCTGTTTTCTCCATGCCAGCAACCCTTGATCATGGAGGGAGCCTGCTAGGCCCAATCCCCTACCTTCTTTCTTGGCTGTGTCCTGACCTGGCTTAATACTATCACACATAAGGCAATAATAGCATGGGGAAATTAAAGAAATAAATTGAATGCTTATCCTCACTGTAGAAATTCCAAAAAAAGAAGACAAACCAGAGTTAGGAAAGTAGACCTGTCAGTTCCTGCTACCAGGACATTTTGCTCTATATGCTCAGCCAAACCTGTGGGGAAGGATAGCCAGATGACATATTGGGAGTTCTATCCACAATGAGCGTCAGAGATTCCTCTCTGCATTGAGACCTCTGCTCTGGTACAGCTCGGCCTACACGACTGCAGATGGCTGCAAGAACTGAGAGGCTTGGGGCAGGTAGGCTGCCAATACTCACACTGTGGGTTTAACTACTGGTTTTGGATGTCTAGGTCCTATGGTGCTGTCACACAGATGAAGCACGAGGGAGACACGCCAAGCACGTACTGAGACAATTCTAAATGAAGTGGAACCTGCTACTCAGAAGTATATAGTCTGTAGTCATAGGCTGGTTTTCTAGAGAAAGCAGGAGAGAACACAGTCCCAACAGAATGAAGGGCATGAACAAAGGCCCTGAGGCAGGAAAGAGCTCAGTGAGTTCCAGAAGGCCAGAAAGTGCAAGGGGCAGGCAGGCAGGTCTGTGGTGTAAAACAGAATAGGCCAGAGAGAGCCTCAAGGGAAAAGCTAGGATCTGTGGCCTCTCCCTGTCCAGGAGGCTCCTGGAGGGGTCAGTCTCTTAGGAAGTGAAAGAACTCCAGGGGCTGTCTGAATGTACCTGCCCGAAGTTCTCTTCATCTATGCAGAACATGAGGTCCAGTTCAGTAGGATCGTTTTCTAAGATCCACTTCAAAGAGTTGTAGTATTCACTGTCCTACGGTGATGACACAGAAAACAGCGTTAAGCATTTATTCTAAATGCAAACTTGCTTGACTCTTGAGCAGTAAAATCCTTCTAATGTAATTCCATGAAGAATGCTCAAGAATTGCATTATTCATGATGGCAGCTGCTCTACTCCAAAGCCCCTCATCCCTTTTAGGATGACAGGATTTGTGGATCCCGGAGTGACAGGATTTGTGGGAGTCTCCTAGTTTGCAGAGGACGGAATGGGGTGGAGGCCCCTCTACTATAGAGTGGTCAGACCTAGCAGACTCTTCAGTCTACAGAATTTAACACACATGGACGGACGGACGGACGGGCAGACTTCTCCCCCCAGGGGAGACTGAGAACATACAGGAAGATGGGATGGGTAGCCACACCTTGGCAGCTGCAAGTTTCCTGTACTCCCATTGTTTTTTGTCTGTTCACTTAAACAATTAAGATACTGTTTCATTTCTAAAATTCAAGACAGGAGATATGGGGCCATCAGCAAGGAATTTTTTGCCCAGACCCAGGGTCTCAGCTGCTGGGAACATAATAGACTCTAGAAAGGACTGAAACAAAACAAAAAACATGCATGCTACATTTAAAACACCATCAATAGTTGGTATAAAATTAACCTTTAAGCTGAGTGCCAGTGGCTCATGCCTAGACTCGTAGCAACTCAGGAGGCTGAGATCTGACAATAACAATTCAAAGCTAGCCTTGGTGGGAAAGTCCATGAGATTTTATTTCCAATTAATTACCAAAAACCTGGAAGTAGAGATGTGGCTCAAGTGGTAAGAGTGTTGCCTAGAATAAAATTGTTCAGGGACAGGGCCTAGACCTTGTCCCACAATGAACAAAATAAACCCACAAAACAACAATAACAAAACAAACATACATACACAAAACCCCCCTAAAGTCCCAAGCCACAAACCAATAAACAACAAGAAAATCCTTTCTACACTACTGTTGGTCAGTCCAGGTAAAATACTAGCTGCAAGGAAGCAGGAAAATCCAGCATTGCTCAAGTGGCTCTTGGCATTCCCTTCTCTGACTCCTGTTCTAAAGTGGTCACTGGTTCCTGCATGTCTAGCATGGCCAGGTGGCATTCCTCCTTTTGTTCTGGCCTAGCCTTTGCCATTTTTTTAGTAGGTCAGAACCCAGAAGGATGGTGGAAATTTGGGGTGGAAAGTCTAGGCTACAGAAAGGTCTCTAGATGTCTGCTGGATTTCATTTGTTCATTCAAGTCTTGGTAGGGAAAAGAGAGGTAACAGATTTGGGTGTGACTACTCTAATAATGCTAGGAAATGAACAATACTTCATTATCAAAATCTGAAAGATCAAGTACTTCTGTAATTATTTAGCTCTTCCCCACTCACACTGAAGGCAACATACAACACTCAGCATAGCTGGGTTTGCAAATGTCAGCACCTGTCCGTCAAGTGTCACGGAGCTCTGAATCTACTCACCACAGACTCCATGTCATTCAGAGTTATCTGCTTTCCCAGCATCATCTTGTAAAACGGTCGAATGAAGAAACCTAAAATATGGCAGACATCAGGTTAAGTGTCAAGTCTTTGATACTGTTGAGCATCAGAGCATGAAATAGAAGACCAACCTCCCGTCAAGCACAAACAAGAGACTAGGACACAATAATCAAGGCCTTTCTAGAATAATTCACTGATGACTTAGAGAAGCACCTGGGATGTGCACAGCAGGAGGGAAGGTGGCTATACCAACAGATGCGCCAGCACACGACTGACTGGGAATGGCTTCTGGGGGTGCCGCATGAGCCCCAGGCCAAGCAGGAGTCAGAGGAACAGACCAGGGACACAACAGTGCTTTTCACCAGAGGAGTACAGGGTAACGGAAGGAGGTCAGGCCAGAGAGAAGGGGGTCAGGGGTGCTCAAAATGCTGTATGTATATTGGCATCGCTGCCTTGTCAGTAATGGGGAGAGAACCAGGTGGGCAAACGAGGCCTCTGCTCAGGCCATGCAGCCTCCAGGTGAGGGGCTACAGCTCAGGCAGTCAGGGATCTCTCCTGAGGCAGATGCCCCACTGCAGGGACCTCCACTTCCTTCCTCCACAGGAAGGTGGCATCGCCTCCCTCCAGAGCGGCAGACTGACAGACTTCCATGTAAAAGAATGAGTGGGCTGCAGGGCACAGATTAGAAACATGTGCATTGTCATTTACATTAAGAAGTCAGTGAATGTTAAGTTCTAGGGACGGGAAATTCATTGTTACATGTCCACACATATATACTGTGGTCTCCCCCTCTGTCACGCTCGCTGCCCCTCTCCTGCAAGGCATTGGTGTTTTCAGGGAACAGACCAACTGATGAAGCATTTGGGGGCACAGTGGCTCTGAACCTGGCGATTCCTGACAAGCACTATGATCCCTGTCTTGGTGAGGACCACTCAATCATTGCTTAGGTTTCTCTCCCTTTATTTCTCCCTTCTTAGCCTTGACTGACAGCCACAGGCAGCCCCCAGACAGGACAGAGTCTACAATGCACACACAGGGCCAGAAAGAGCCAGCAACTGTCTATACACAGTGAGAAGTCAAGTGCCTCGCATATACACTCAAGGGCAGAGAATCAGAAAAATGTCTACCTTTCTTCTCTGCAAAATAAAATACTAATCAGGGCACCAAATCACCAATTACCAGTAAAAATATACTAAAGCCAAACGTATGGAGGGTATATCAATTATTTATTGGAATAGCTCAAGCTCTATAAATGCAATTAACATAATTGCCATGGAAACGGCTCTCTCCACAGTTACTGAAATGTCAGTCTCTAATTTTACTATCTTTCATCCTTAACCATTCTAAACTCGTTCTTAGGAAAAAAAACCCTCAGGACTTTTTTCCAATGATGATTTACTTCTTAGTGCTCTCTTATGGACATGACTTGTGAAACACCCAAGTCCATAACAAATGTGCGCAAGAAGCTTTGCCTGATACAGCTGGGAGGAGTTTCATTTCTAACTCTTTGAGCCTTGAAATTGGCCATTTATATGTTCTAAATAAGAAGTTATTTTATGCCACCTATTTCAGCTAGCACTCTAGGGTTAAGGTGTTAACTGAGTTACAACATTACTTTGAAGTTATTTGGTCTTTCCATATTAGAAAATAACTTAGGGCCAAATGGAACAATGGCTGGATCGTGATGTGATCAGATCATTTAAATTTACTTTTCAATTAGCTTTTCCATCTGTCACCAAATCTAAAGGAAAGCAGCTCTGAAAAACACACAGAACATGTGAAAAAGAATGTTTTGGGCTTCATATTCAGAATGCAGACCAAGTGTGCACACATTTTATCTTCAGTGCCCAAGTGCATACCTGGAAAAGACTGCCATGAAGAATAAAACAGAAAAAATGATTTGAGCGCTAGGGATGTGTGGTGTGGCACTTGACTAGAATGTGACCACTCTGGGTTCTATTCCCAGAAATGAACACACACACACACACACACACACACACACACACACACACACACACACACACACACTGTTCATTAAAGATACCTCATGAAGCTTTTACAATCTACTATGTGAAAGAGATATTCCATACAGAACCACCAATGACACCATCCCATTTTTAAAATTATTTCAAGAATTCTTTTTTAACTCACCATCTAAGAGTTTCCCATGAAATACTGCCAGACCTGCAACTCTTCCAATAAAGGTGAAATAGGACAGATGATCTTCATTACAGAGGCCTGAATTGGGATTGATCTGAAGTGTATAGTTGTCCCTTTTAAAGGGGAGGATAAGAGAGAAGAAAAGGTCATTTTTCTTTTTTTGAAAAAGTAATCTAAGAATCTGAATTTTACTTTCCCACCTAACACTCAATTTTACAGCTGGATGCCTATCTGTGATCTATAAAAATGTCATTTTTCACATGATTCAGCTAGAAAATTGAGAAGACTTTGACACAGCTCACATAGCAAGAGTACTACACAGTGATTCTGGGAGATATGAACTCTTTAGGTTGTTTTGCTCATAAAAATGTGCACTCCTAAGTAGTGTGGTGATACAAGCTCAAATGTTGGTATATTGGATCATTACTTTGCCCTGGAAAGGCCTCAGGAGAAAGCAGAGCGGGGTCCACTGTCAAGAAAGGCAAAGCCCAGGGTGCCGGATAGCCTCAGCACTACTTTGACTTCACACAGGAGGATCAGTGTCCTTCAAATTGGGTTCCACAGAAGTTCCTCTCAGGGGCTATTCCTTCCAGGGGGAAATGCTTGGGGATGTGGGTAAGAGGTGAGGATCTGATCTCTCCAACCTGCCTTCTCCTTATCACTTTTCTACAGTGGACTTTCTCAAGGCCTCTGGAGATCAACAGAGGAGGACGCCCTGAAGCTGATCTCCAGAAGAGCCCCAAGGAGATCTGCTGAGGACTTGTATCCTTTACAGTCCAGGCTGGAGTGATGTGAACCACTGGACCAACCTCAAGCCTTTTTTTTTTTTTTCATTGGTGCTGCTGGTATCAGGGATTGAACTCATGGCCTAGGCACTGTCCCATAGCTTTATTAAGGTTGGCATTCTATCATTGTGCCACAGCCCTACTTCTGGCTTTTTTTTTTCCTTGGAGATAAGAGTCTTATGGAGTTACGAATAACAAGGAGTATAGGTGTGAACCACGTGGCACCAGGCTACCTCAAATCTGTTAGTATTCTCAGCCTCCAGACGAATGAATGATCTTGAAAGTAGCCAATATTTGAGGTAAGAAAGTAATTCAATCTTCCTCAGGTCCATGCCTGGCAATGGGCGATATAGCAATATTAAGGTGCAGCTTTGTTTTTCCTTATAGGAATAGGCCTGGGCCTTTGTGTCCTAGACTACCCTTGTGCATGCGACTCTTTTTGCCCTGACAGTGACAAATTTCCCTCTTGAATTAATGCAACTTTGCAAATGAAAATTGCTCCTGTTCCTTAATGTAATTACCCAACACATTTTCAATTTCAATTTCAGGGACCCAAAAGACATGAGCAGAATTGATTTTAGGCATCTGCAGAATTCATTACTGTACCATGTAGGGTGAGAGCCTGGTCTAGACATTGAAGAGGTGATGGGGTGGGAAGGGATCAAAATCAGCAGTCTTGATTCATCTCAAATGGATGAGGCATATATATATATATATATATATATATATATATATACACACACACACACACACACACACACACACACACACACACACGCACATACACATATATATCCATATATATCCATCCTCTCACTAGCCTTAGATTCATCAAGAATAAAATGACTGGTGTGGGAGACACGTTCTGAATCTACTTCATATTACTTACGTTGCAGAATACTCGAAGAGACCATAGTAGGGGTTAAACATCTCTTTGGACAGTAAGAAAAACCATTCTCTGGCCACACCTCCATAGTCTAGTCCTTTTTCTGATTCAAATTCAATCCACAGTCTAGCTTTAAGGACATCGGGTCTTTTCACAGACATGATTCTCCGATAAGACTCTTCGAATATGTTATTTCTGTGAAGTTTCATTTCAAATCTATTTGGAATATCCGCCTACATTAAGAATAAAATAACCACATTGGTCATACAGCAAATATACATCTGGTTTATTTTCCCCCCCAGGAAAGACAACAAAGGAAGGGTGGAAGTAATGTCAGGGTTCAAATGAAAGAGCAGTGTCAAGTGTTCTAACTGAGATCCTCTCCTTTATACATTTGTCCTTGCACAGATAGAAAGCCTCATTGGGTTAGCACAGGATGCAGAGCACAGATTAGAACTGCTCAGGCAGCAACATACCCTGCAGAAGGAAGTTTAGGAGTAGAGGAAAGCATCCTCTGTCCCTTTAAGACACTGTGGGTATTTTTCCACCACCCTCCCCCTAAGTCAAGTGGGTATTTTTCCACTACCCTCCCCCTAAGTCAAATAGTTATCTCTATGTCTTGCTTAAGTCAAGGAAAAAGACTTCATCCAGCCCCATAAGCAAAAGCTATGAGCAATCCTCTCCCAGCCCCTCCCGAGGTTTGAGACCATTCTCATCTTTATGAACCTCAGGTGGCAGATAGGATCCGGGATCCATGTCTGCAAGTCCATTTCGGTTGTCCTGGGGAGTGTGATCTTGACTCTGTCAAGTTTGGGGATAGTACCCTCAAAGCCCATTGGTTCACTGACACAAAAGTAACATGGTACTCGACTATGGCTGTGAGAATGGCCTCTTGGAAGGCTACTACCGGGAACACGCAGATGGCTCACAAAAAAACGCTGGACGATATTATGTGTTCCTATTTGAGACTGAAGGGCAGAGTTGTGTCAGAAGTGTTATGGATGGAGTATCTGAATTGAGACTCTGGGAAGAACATGAAACCTCCGAGTGACAGCAGAAGTTCGTCCACAGCAAGAGCTCCTGGTGGGACCAGTAATGGGAGGACAGAGCAAGGAGAAGGTAACATGCCCGGGCAAGCCGGGTGCCAAGCTATGGCTGACAGTCTCCGTTCCCACAGATGCCACAATGTCACCAAGCAGGCAGCTAACTTCAATACCAGAGAAGGGTACCGGAGGGAAGACAGAGAAATAATGTTGACAAACTTGGGGGAGGTGTGCTAGGGAAAAAACTCCAGTCCTGAAATGCACAGTACAGCCAGGGAAACCTAATAGGATCTTTTGGTGGTTAGTTGCCAGTGAGAACTGTAATGGAAAAATATCACACTTGGACCTAATATCGGCAAGTAATAATCATACTGAATTTTTCATTTATGCTGAAATATAAAAGTAATGGTGAAGACTATGTTTCTGTACTCAAAGGGAGGGACATGGACATTTTTCTAACTAGGGCGTGGGTTTACCATGGCAACCATATATAATCCTATGGATTTCCCAAGATTGTTTAAATAGTCTCAGGTCCTGAGCTATGTTATATTCCATAAAAATTGTTCCTATGTTTTCATGCATTAGTCTATAAGTAATTATCTTTTTGGGTGATCTGAGTGTAATTCTGAGTTCATCTTCAGCTACCATTTCTATTAAGACAAAAATTCAAATCAAACACCCTGATGGATTAACACACAATAAAAAAGGCATTTTGTTAGTGTACATCCACAAATATCAAGCTATTCTCACTGACCTGACTTTGATATCTTATAAACAACTGACAACCAGCATTTTGGGAAGAGATGATTACTTACGGGCTTCTTTAATTTCTTCCTAAAGTAGTCATATTTCTGCTTAAATTCTCTGGAATAAGGAACGGCCTGGAAGATAAACGTATAAACAAAGATAACGCAAACAATATTCTTGAAATTTTATATATGCTAAGCCAATATTCAGAGCATTTTACGAATCATAAACTTGAATATTTTTCCTGTTTTTCACAGAATATTTACATTATATCTACAAAGGACAAAAAGGAGTCCTAGAACTGATGAGGTTTATTTAAGGAGTACTGAATGTGATGAGGAGTGGAGGGGAGGGCTTGGGGACTAAACTCAGGTCTTCATATTTACTAGCATGTGCTCTACTACTTTAACCATGCCCCCAGCTCCCTTTTCCACTGGTTATTTTTGAGGCAGGGTCTGGCTCTATGACTTGTCTGGCCTGGGCTTTTTCTTCCTTTTTGTTTTTTGTCAGTCATGAGACTTGAATTCTGGGCCTGGACGCTCTCCCTGAGCTCTTCAGCTCAAGACTACCACCCTACCCCTTGAGTCACAGTGCCACTATTTATTTATTTTTATTAAAGAATTTATTAACATTGATTTTTATATCATATTTCAAATGATGTGTGTAACAAACAAGTATTCAAGAATACTTCTGGGTTTTTTTTGATGGTTAAGTGGAGGTAAGAGTCTCATGGACGACTTCTCCTCCTCCTCCTCCTTCTTCTTCTTATTCTACCAGTCTTGGGCCTTGAACTCAGGTCCTGGGCACTGTCCTTGGGCTTTCTCAAGGATAGAGCTCTACCACTTCAGCCACAGCACCATTTCTGGCTTTTTTCTATGTTATGTGGTACTGAGGAATCGAACCCAGGTAATCGTGCATGCTAGGCAAGCACTCTACCACTAGGCCAAACTCCCGGCCAGGTTTTGTTCTTCTGATTTGTGCTTCCTAGTGATGCTAGAGATGCCACCACACCCAGCCACTGTGTGTCCCCATAGCTGGGATAGCTGCCATCAGTTGAAATGAAATCTCTTAAACTTTTATGTCTAGGCCATCTTTGAACTGTGAGATCCCAATCTCTGCCTTCTAAATAGCTAGAATTTTAAACTAGAATTTTGTGCCTGGCTCAAAAAAAAAAAATATTTTACACTATGCCATGCATACTGAATAGGCTTCCTATATAATTTTTTACAAGATCAGAATAAAGCTATAATATATAGATTTATAGTAATAACACACACACACACACACACACACACACACACACACGCACTCTTCTCCCTTTTATTTTTCAAAAATTTTGTGTCGGTATTGGGCTTGAATTTAGGGCCTGTACACTGTCCCTCAGCTTTTTTGCTCAATGATGATACTGAGTTTTAGGCTCTACTTCCAACTTATTATTACTATTACTTTTTGGGGATGGATAATTGGAGATAAGAGTCTTACCAGGCTTTCCTGCCCAGGCTGGCTTTGGACCTTAATCCTCAGATCTCAGCCTCAAGTAGCTAGGACAAGTGTGAGACACTGGTTGCTGGTTATATATTTTCTATGTGTAATACATATGTATATTATAAATTATACATATTTATGTAGTTGATGTATTGGCTATGATACTTTAGCATACAACCCAAATGACCTAAACTAGTCATTTTGAAAAGGCTATTAATCATGCTTTTGAAATAAAGCTGAAGATGAAAGTGCATGTCTGTAGTTCAAGCACCAAAGCAAGAGGAAATTATCTAGAGTAAGAGGCATAGCTAGCTCCTCATTCTATTTAATCACCCATCCTTTTACAAAGGAGAGGTAATGCTTCATTTTATCGGACCGTTTCCTTTTTTTTATAATCTTGCCCCAGGAAAAGGCATGTGCAACTCTCCTCCGTATGGAAGCCAGTAAGGAGATGAGAGGAGGCTTAAACTCAAAACCTCACCATGGTAATCCGCAATATAGCAGACACATATGTTTCAGCGTAGCCAAACAGGCTTATAGGGACAAGTCAAAACTTGAGCATACTGACCGGACCAGTGATGGCTGGATTCTGCAGTCTTGGATCTTCCCACTGAGTAATTTTGCTATCTGAAATGTGAAAAACAAAAGGGAAGATGAAGAGAGGGAGAAAGGGAGGGAGGGAGGGAGGGAGGGAGAGGGAGAGAGAGAGAGAGAGAGAGAGAGAGAGAGAGAGAGAGAGAGAGAGAGAGAGAGAGAGAGAGAGAGAGAGAGAGAGAGAGAGAGAGAGAGAGAGAGAGAGAGAGAGAGAGAGAGAGAGAGAGAGAGAGAGAGAGAGAGAGAGAGATATCAGCTATTAGTTCCAATGCATTCTACATAAAGAGTGCTTTAGAGAGAACTATTTCTGGGTTCTCAAAAGTTCTCTACTCTTCTCCTATGTCTTTCTCCCCCAAACCACAATTTAGTATTTCATGATTAGAAGGTAATGATACGCCATGTGACAAACTTCTCTCATTCTGTTTAGTTAAAAATAGTCAATGCAATATGCACGACCTAAGCCATCTTGTGTGCTGTTTTTTGGCAAGCAATCGTTTAAATTTCAATTATAAACCCCTGTCCTTTCAAGGATTTATAAGTTGACCTTGAGTTTTAATTTAATATATAAAAGGCACAAAAAGTTTTAGTTTCTCAGAAAGTTAACACACACATGATTTCTTTCTCATTTCAAATACTATTCCCCCCATTTGCCGATGGTTAAAAAAAAAAAGCAAAAAACAAGAAAAACTGCTTTCAATTGGAAAACTTCCATTGAACAAATGATGAACCCCTCATATTTGCCATCAGTACACACACACACACACACACACATACACACACACACACACACATCAAAGTAGCTAAGATGCTTAAAAAAGAAAGAAAGAAAAAAGATATATCAGCCATAGATTAGGATAATTCTGGAGGAAAATCTTTTCTTTGTGGGCAATCTGGTAGAAATGGTTTTCTAAGAGTCAACATGGAAAAGATAGTTCACTGTGATCTATGCCACTGCCTGTCCAGTGTCAGCATGACAGCTACTCCAGTCACACTGAATCTATAACGTCATAATTTTAAAAATACTTTGGGGTTCTAGAGGGGGGGAAGTAATGGGATTTCCAAGTTGGTTAAGGAGGATCGAGGTAGGGGCAGGAAAGGGAAGAAAATTATCTGCCTGAATTTTATGTTTCTACCATGAATTGATAACAAAAGAATTCAATTTTAGCAATTATAACTAAGATTTTAAACCAAAGTCTGATGCTATTATGTTAATGAAAGCAGAGATAAAGTTTTACAAAGGCTCAAGGCACAAGATTATCCCACAATTCTTATCTTGTTTTCAGGCTGACAGAAAACGAGCATGAAAACCTTTGTATGGAGAATCTTGATGGAAGCACAGGTGCTTTTTTTCTTTCTTTCTTTCTTTTTTTTTTATCATGGAAAGGAAAGACGTGGGAAAGTAAAAACTGCTATCATGATAGAAAAGTCAACCAGGCTGGCTCCAGTGGCTCACACCTGTAACCCTAGCTACTCAGGAAGCTGAGTTCAGAGGACTGTAGTTCAAAGCCAGCCCAGGCAGGAATGTCATCAAGACTTATCCCCAAGAGGTAAGAGATGTGGCTCAAATGGTAAGAGTGAGCACGAAAGCTCTGAGTTCTAGCTCCTGAACCAGCACACACACACACACACACACACACACACACACACACACACACACACACAAGAAAACAATTAGAGAATTTAGGGTACAGCTGAGAAGAAACTAAACTTTTGTCTTGAAATACCAACTTCAATAATAACTGGGTCCACTGGCATTTTGTTATCAGAGCAGGACAGAAGTAAATAAACTACACCCAATGTAGGAGAGTTCCCCAATCCTCTGATGAGACCAGAATGTCAGGTTCCACCTGCACTGGATCCCTGGTTCCTCAGCTCAACTTCATCTAAAGGAAACAAGGTCAGCACACAATACCACAAAGCACTCACGTGACCCCATACTCGCAGCATAATCTAAACACTGTCCAACTCAACAACCTGGTTGTGTCTCAACTGATGGTTCCCATTCTCCTTTCAGACTCTTGCAGGGGAATTCAGATCTTTCTGGGACTACTCTGGTCCTAGGTCTCTCTGGCTAGTCTCACTCACTTATCTCCAAGAACTCTGCAGCTTTGTTCAAAGTTCTTTGTAAAGAATCATAGATCTCCAACAGGCCTGTAACCCAGCAGACAACTGCTTAACTGACTTAGGTGCTGGAGCAGCCACCATCCAGGTGGAAGGAGACTGCATTTCCACTAACCATGGCATATTTTGCCCATAGCCATGCACCTGCATGTCCCCCTGACAGAGAATCACTTTATGCTGCACCTGCCAGGCTCAGCTCTACTGGAAGTCTATACAGGAAGCCATTCTTTCCATGACTATGGCTCTAAGACTCTCTTCAACTGCCCAGAAACAACTGGCCACCACCTCTAACACAGCACCGGAGACAAACACTGCCTGATCTAACATTGCTGACCTAAGCCTTATGAGGATGGGTCTGTGTTACTCAGCCCTACACCCCCTATCACCTCAAAACAGAGGCTCCCCATACATTAACAGGAGTTTATGATGTTGTTTTCTAAATGAATGGCTACAATGGCCAACACAAAGTCCTTTTAAAACAGCCACATTCCTTGCTGTGTGGTTACAGAAGTCAGTTCTGCAGCACTTGGTGGTCAGTACAGAAATGGATGGTGGCCAGATAGCCATTTTTAAAAAAGAAACTTGAGGAGTCTAAATTTGCAAATTTTATGAAATTTTCAAATAAAAGGGCAAGAAAGAAAAAAAGAACTAGAAGGATAAGCAAGTCATTTTTGGTAAGACCAAAACAGGAGTCAGTGGAATTTTAAATTCGAGCTTATAAGGTACCTATAGCCAATTATTCCATATCCCTTCTATAAGAATGATGTCCTACCCATGACAGTTAGATATTCTGCTCTAAGCGCCCCCGGCCAAACCTTCTATACCAGGCCTGAAACACCTGAACTATGAACCAAGCTCAGAACACGGTGTACACCACAGAATTCAAATCCAATGGGCGGAGACGAGGTGCTGTTACGGAAAGGGGAATGGGAAATGTCTTGAGCAACTAGCAGGTGGATCAGAACCTTCAGAAGTAAGGGTTAGTCTGGTAGGGAGCAAGCAGCTGTCCCCTTCCAACTTCCGGTTACAGGTATAGGGCTAGCTGGGGCCAGAGGGCTATTGCTGCTGCCTCTCTTGGAAAATGTTCTCTTCTCTAAGCAGCAACTGTCACTTCCTGAGAACTTCGTCACTGACACTCTTGAGGAATAACTTCAAGACACTGTCTCTTCAGTATTTACTACAGATTTTATTAGGTCTGTGCATGTGCTTAGGGAAACAATGCATGACTCTTATTTCTAACACACACTATCCTGATGCTTTGCAAATAGTGTTGTTCTTCTTTTAGCTCTTAGTGAGTACATGAAGAATGAAGTTCTTTCCAGGTTTTTCTAAGTATCATGAGCCAGAACTGTGGGTATGTGGTATGTTCTCTGTGCTGTGTCACAGATAATCCTCTCCTACCACTTAAGACCTTGTTTTACTACAATGATCAGTATTATTGATCTTTGAAACTAAAATAAAGAATAAAAACTGCATTGTTGTTGCAGTGGAAAGAGAGGTATAGCCTCTGTCCAATTCTAGCTATCTCTTCAAAGAAGTATGAAAAAAATAGCAGAATGGGGATGAAAGAAGGATATGTACATAACATTTTAAAGCTCCACTGAAGCCAACTTTATGTTCATGGCAAAAGCCCAGAAAGCAGGTCTCACCATCCTTTTTTTAATCAAAGCAAAACTCTTACAATACTTCATTTAAACTCTAGGGTAGCCCATCCCTTGAATGCATTCAGAGCTTGCATATTTGGGTTAATTCTGAATAGCTGGGTCTCTTGTTTACATTCAGTGTGTGAGAACACGCAAGTCCTCATGTCTGAAAGCAAAGTCCTTTTTGTGATGTAGAAGCACATGGTAGAGCTCTCGGCCTCTGGGAGTGTGGACCCTTTCTAGATTCCCTATGGACAGAATTCTCAGCATGTGCTCTGATTTCATCACCAAAAACAGAAGAGATGGGAAATTGTGGCTCGTGCCTGTGATCCTATCTATTCAGGAGACTGAGATCTGAAGATCATGGTTGGAAGCCAGCTTGGGCAGGAAGCCAGCATGAGCTATGGCTAAAGTGGTAGAGTGCTAGCAGCAATGATCAAAAAAGCTCAGGGACAGAACCCAAGGCTTTGAGTTCAAGCCTCAGGATTGGCCAAAAACAAAACAAAACAAAACACTGACTTCCTGTTTATGAACTACATGAACCCAAGTATAAAATACTACCAAACTGTACCCTTGATTGGAATTTTATATCTATTTGAAATCTTCTTCTTAATATACATTTTTTTAAGAGCTAGATCATGGGATCGTCATGATCCCATGAAGAACAGATTGCCTTAAAAACAAACTGAAAAAACAAACTCTACTGGCTAAAAGCAAACTTTTTTTAGTTTAACTTTTAGTTGAAATGAGAAACCACACATTTATTTATAGGTGCTGGAGCCAATGTCTTCAGCAAATTTACTACCATTTCAAGAAAACAACGATATATATAAATCTATGTATATACATATATATATTTATATATTAGTTTGCTGGGTGCAAAGTAACATGCTATGAATAGAAAATAAGCTCAGAATGGGCTTTCTGGCCATAAGACCTTTTGAAGACAGCGTTCTGAAAACTTATGAGCAATGTTCACATGTATATTTAAATTTTTTAAAAAAATTATTCTTTTATGAAGTTATCACTTCTAATCTTATTTTCTATTTCCAGTGTATATATTAAAAAGCATAAATGTCAAGGGATCATCAACCAAAAATTTTTTTAATTAAAAAAAAGTTAATAAGGTCACAAGATCAAATCGGGTGAAAGCTCAATGGGCTACTTAGAAGCAAACTTGGGGCAAAGGCACAGTACCGTACGAGGGCACTGACTCCCTGGTATCATTCTCTCCACATAACACCTGGCTGCCTGGACAGAGAGTAAAACGACAAAGCTTTCACCATCATATTTGAACGACTCCCCCTCCCCCTGGCACCCGGCAGCCGTGGTGTGTGGACAGCAGGGCCTACTTACTATGATCGATGTAGAATGTCCGGCCATCCAAGTGAATTCTTTCTTCCCACCCAGGCTAGTGTCCACGGAGGAAGGGGGGAGGAAGAAGGGAGGGAGGGAAGGAAAGAGAGTATGACATCAGTTAGCAGCTCCAAAATCAAAGGCAACGTTGAACAATCCTTTGGACTCTTAGTCTTGTAGAAAACATCATTACACCGAGAACCAACTAAACAACCAATATTCAAAGGTAATAAAACCTAGAAACACAATGCAAGGAGTATTTACCACATGAAGGACAGGAAATGGGCCCCATGTAGAAACCTTACAATACCATGGAAGAGTCAAGTGTGATGAGCTCATTTAGTTAAATGCTGAAAGCTGTGGGGAGGTATGAAGCAGCTCAGCCTATGCTACTCATGGTGAATTTACTTATGGGAGGGAGTTGAAGAAGCTAGTGCTTCTGCTCTTCCTTGCAAACTGTCACAATGCAGACTCAAGACCTAAAAGACTTGGATAACTTTTAAGATACAGTAAGTATGTCCTCATTATCTGTCCTTGCCTTATTTCTTATCTGAAACTTGACAGTAAAATATATTCAGAAAAAAAAACCTTTTACTTTTCAACTTACTTCCATGTAAATCCAGAGACAAACGAATGGTGAGAGCAATTTGTGCAATCTTATGAATGATGATAGACTCCTGTTTTACAGTCTCAAATGTTGCCAAATATACCACATAGTGAGTTAAAAAAAAGGTTTTTTTGTTTTTTTGTTTTTAAATTAGGGGCTCTTGTTGGTGACACACTGCAGAGATTTCAACCTAAATTCAGTCTACATTGAAGAGCACCACCCAACCCCCTCCAAAATAAAACAAACAAAAAAACCCTGTCATGAATAAAAGAGAAAATAAACTTGAAACATGAGTTAAATGACTTAAAATAACTTCCTATGATTATTCATGCCATTTTCTCCCCCACTGTTTTTAATATCTTTTTCCCCCCAATAATATGAAGGAACTAAGGTACATAAGCGTGTACTGCTTAAGTGATCGCCTGAAGTGAGTGCCATTTTCTTGTTATTGCTCAAAGTCTACCTTCCGCTGCTGGCGACACATTCAGAAATTTCTTTGTCAAGTAAGGGCATCACATACACTGCACGGTACTAGTAAAACTCCATCAAATACTCAAGTATATTAAGAAACTCAGACAAATGGGACCCAGGAAGCCAAAAGGAGACTTACAGGATTCTCCCTTAGCAGTGGACATTTTCAGATCATTCTGCCTATGTCAGATACTCACAGGAAGTGGGCCAAGGTCATTGGGGTTTAAAGATGCTTTTGACCGCATATGTACTGGAAATTTCAGGCGTGGATCTTCCTATAAGAAAAACATAAAAAGGCAAGAGGTGTCAAGAGGGATCCTGTGTACAATTTTTGGCTCCTACTGTTTTTCAAGTTGCAAGTTCCAAAGCAACCAGGGTGCTTAGGTGTGGATCTTGGAAGGCTCCCGATACGGAGCTTCTCCATCTCTCAGGTGCTTGTGCTTGGTGTAAGAACATTTAAATGAGAGATGAATGATTTCTCCAAGAGTTACCAGTGAAATTTACTGTGGAAACAGGGATGGAAGTTGATGTGTGGGGTTCAGTGTTCATAAATGTCCCCTGGGGAATCTCAGTGTTGAGATGCTATGCAGAGATTCCTAATCTTCCTGACTGCCAAGTCACATGACTGCCCCATGGACTGCCTGCTTTGCTCTATGGAATTATGTGCCTGGTTATGAAGTTCTTAACTAAATTCTACAGAGGAGCCTCTCATGTATGTCTTAACAAAATTTACAAGATTTTTTTCTTAAGTAACTACAGGAAACGATCAAAAGGGAAATGTGGGACTCTGACATCCTGACTCATGGTATATGTCTTTGAATGAAGAAACTGCAGGTGAGAGTGAGAAGTTGACTAAATGTTATATCCCAAAGTTGCCTGCTATGCAATGTCACTTAGATCATCCATGCCTTTAAAATATGTCAGTTAGAAATTCTACAAGTGAGAAAGCTCAGAATCATACATGATCAACTGGAATAATGCATCATCAGCCCAAAATGTAAAAGAAACCCTTGAGACACGTAACTCTAGCTTCAGGCAAGTCTATTAAAGCGTTTGCTGCTGTAAAAATACTGAAAGGTTTTTTTCAATAGTTACTGAGTCAACAGGAGAAACCACAGTGTTATTTGATTGCAACAAACTATGGATTTTGAGGAACTGGCAAAAAATCAGGAAAGAGCACGAAAACCCAAATCAATCTTTGTTTTCTGTTAGCTACAACAAAATTAAAGAAAAAAAAACCATCTTAGCAGTTGGTGATAAATGCTGATGCTGAGTTGAATGTATATTTTTAAAGGATTAAAGTGATACCAATATTCTATGGTATATCATCAGAACAGATATGTTAAGCAAATATAGGATTTCTAAGGCCCCCAAACCTGATGATCTGCAAACATTTGCAAATAGCAAACTGAGAATGGGGTAGATAAAACAGTGAACTGTACAAAAGCTACACTCAGGGCTAATTCCTGGCTGACCAGGTGAAACACACCTACCAAGCCACTCAGAACTACAGCTAATGACCATGCCACTATCTACAGACTCTTACAGAAAGCCACAAAAGAGGCAAGGCCAATCTTGGAATCATACTTCATCAATAGTGCAAGACAATCAGATCCTTGGCAAAATGTTGATGAGGGAGGGCAGGGGGAAAGCTGATTAAAGGAAAGTGCTAGGTACTGGGAGAATGGAATAGAGGAAGGAGTACAGAATCAGCCAGAGGTTGGCTAAGATGGCCTTATGTGGAAACTCACTCTTCATAGGATGCAAAGGGCAGAATCAGTTCTCCAAACGATGACTTCAGCTGCCACTAGGGTGCCCAGAGGGCTGACTGGTAGGCACCACTGGGCAGTTCTCCCACTGAGTCCCTTGAACCACCTCCAGACCTGACAGGCAAGGCGACCTTGCAGCCAAGGCCTGTACTTACAACTTCAGGGATGACAGAAGCCAGAATACCAGTGAGGCTGAATGACAGGAATATAAATGAAACACTTGATTCTCTTTTTTTCTCTTAGTGTACATCAGCTATCTCATTTAAGAGAAGGGTTTCCTAATTTAAAAAGATGTAAAATATGGAGATTCCGGCTGGTTTAAAGAAACAACTGTGCTTTTGTTCCTTCCCTGTTTCCATACCAGAAGAGATGGGTAATCGCACCTAGACTATAATCAAGTTATATTAGTTTGAACTTGGGAAGCAAACACAGCTACAACTTAACTAAGGTGTAATCTTTGTTTTAACAAAAATAGACTGCTTCCTTATCTTGTGAAAAGCATAAATCCACTAGGATACCCACACTTTTGAGATGTCCCCTTAACAAGGGGGTGGTAGAGGCAAGTCCAGCTCCTTGGATTCTATCCAGGACCACATGCTAAGCAATGCATGCCATGTAGGCTGACCCAGGTGAGAATAAAGCCACCCTTTTTTTCCTTGTTTGTTTTCTTCATGTAGTCCAATTTTAATTCCAAATAGACTGTTGGCATGCTGCCTTCATTAATGCAAATATCCCCTGTAAATATGCTTCTCCAGGTGATAGTGCTTCCTACTCAGAACGCTGGGATCTAAGAACCAAGGTTCAAAGCCAATCAGGGCAGTAAAGTCCATGAGACTCTTATCTCCAATTAACCACCAAACCCAGAAAGGGAGCTGTGGTTCAAATGATAGAGTGCCAGTTTTAAGCAAAAAAAAAAGTGTCAAGAGTCCAGGCCTCTGAGCTCAATACCCAGTAACTGTACACATGTACACACAGATACACACACACACACACACACACAAATTATCTCTGCCAAGAGCCAGTGGCCCATGCCTGTAATCGTAACTACTCAGGAGGCTAAGAATCAAAAAACAAGTAAATATATTTTAAAAAAATAAAAAGGGGGATTTCCAGTTTGTTGCTTTAAGGATTTTTGACAGGGGCAGCAGCAGCAAAATAAATAAATAAGTTAGATAAATGAAAAATTTCTGAGCAAATTGGTCAACAAATAGCTGAGTAAAAAGAGACAAATAGAAGTTAAAACTGGATTTTTTTATTCAGCAAAGATGCCAGCAATAAGTAAAAGCTGGTGATATTTAAAACATAACCTGCCCAGCTGCAATTACACTGCAGTTGTGGCGTGAAAGGCCGTGAAAATGTTAGGGGATTTGATTACTAAGCTTGTTCACATTACTAAAATCATAGCTTATGTTGGCAAGCCACAGTGGCTCCATGCACTAAACCACTGACTTTTGGACTATTTACCTCCTATTTCTGGAGCTCTATCTGTTTTCTTGTCTGAGATTTTAGATCTTCAGGAGAACTACAGAACAAGGAAATAAGTTCTAAGTTAATGTTAAAAAAAATACCTAAAATCAATTTGTAATGCTCGCTTTCCTAAAGAGTTGCCTGTCTCTTTTATTCTCAGCTGGCCCACAAACCTGTAATACTATCTCCAGACTAAAAGGTGAATCAAACCAACCTCTCCATGTCATTATGTGCCTTAGAAGTAGTTATCAGTTTACCAAATGAGTGTCATCAGATCCCAATGGTAAGTGCTGCTGGCAGGTAAGTCGATCCCTTTACCACTGAACAGGGAGAACTCTGAGCAGTCTGCAGGGAGGGTGTCTGCAAATGTGCAGGGACAGTTTTGATCGTCAGTGTGTTGAGGCAGGGGCTGGCAGCTATTAGCATCCAATGGGAGGAGCCAAGGATGTTAAGTATCCCCTAGGAGAAGGTACATGGCCGCCCCAGCTGCCAAGAATGTCTGATGGAGACACACTATAAAACACGCTTGACTGGACTTGAGGGAGTGGGCTGTCCTCTAGACCCCTTTTCAAGGATTTAGAATAACATCACACCAGGGACCAAGTGTAAAGAGCAGTTTAGGTCATCCTGGTTGAGACATTTCTTTCCTTAGCTGAATACTGTGGTTTCAGCAACTGGACACACTCTCGGCCTGTCACTAGAGATAGGAATCCAAAGTACGTGTCCATTGTTTATCCAAGACCTGAGAGCCTGGGTGAGTGACAATCTCCCGAACTCAAGCAAGCTTTCATACAAACCTCAGCACTAGGCAAACAGCACAAATGACTAAAGGTCAAATTTAATCCCAGAAGTAATTCTACCCAGACAATCAGAGGAGGACACCAGGGACAGGAAACAAAACAAAGCTCTTGCAGCATCAAAATGAGCCAGGAATAAAGACAACCAACCCACTCCTGCTGAATTACAGTTCTAGAGATCACATAAAAAGGAAATACTAGCTGACTTTTAAAAGAACTATTTCACCTCAAATCATCTTATCACTGATTCGGCTAAGAAGAAAAAGAAAAAGAAGAGAAATGACAGGAACACAGAGACAGGCATTCATTGTTGTTTAGTTTCATGTTGTCCAAGTGAAAACGGCACACAGGTTTCTGACTACGTATGATTTAGGAGCTTATGAAAGAGCAGTATGACAAGAAAAATCAGTTTGGACAAAACATTGATTGCAAATAACAATCAGCAAAGTCACTTAGTATATCTAACCCACAATCACAAAGGAACAAAATGTAGACTAGAGACAAAAACACTAATCTGACATGAACACTAAATGCTAAGGTGACAAATGAAATGGGGGGACAGGGGGGAGGAGAAATGTCCATAGACATGTGAAAAGAAACCGACAGAGAAAAACACTGGATGACAACAGCTTGAGATGCAATGTCACTGCAGAATCCTGCCCCTTCCCCCAGTGATGCTGAAGTGTGAAAACAACTTCCCTGGAGTGCTGAGGAAAGGTGCACTGGCCTGGTACCTGTGATCTGGTATCCAGCACCTATGCCCACAGCCACCACACACACCAGCCTGGCTGCATGGCATGGACGCAGGAGAGGAGACACCA
Source organism: Megascapheus bottae (assembly GCF_031878675.1). Taxonomy (NCBI): domain Eukaryota; kingdom Metazoa; phylum Chordata; class Mammalia; order Rodentia; family Geomyidae; genus Megascapheus; species Megascapheus bottae. Next base: position 11,678,173 of record NC_143527.1, read on the forward strand.
CCTGACCAACCCCCCAACCCTCAGGGGCCATGTACTAGAGTCCTGTACAACCACAAAGTCTGAGTCAGGAAAGAAAGGGATTAACACCAGACCTCCTGGTGAAATAAAAACAGCAGCCTTACCCAGGTCGTAGTCTTTGTGTTATGGTCAATGAAGAAGGGCCGGCCATTTGGAGCTATCCTCATTTCCCAGCCGGGTGGCAGGAAGCTCTGTGTGACTTTGTGTTGTGGTTTGGGGGAGTTGTAAGGTGATGGTTGAGGGGACTGTGGATTGGAAAGGGTATCTTTCACAGCCCGACGTATGGGTGAGTCCTTGGCACCCTAAGGAATAATAATGAGCATTAGAACTCTTTACCATGTGCTATTTCCAATGTGTCAAAATGTACCTGGTACCGTAGCGTGCTCCTCCTTGGAAGCTCCTAAAAAAAACCCTGGTTGGTCATTCACTGACATTGCTATCCACCTAACTTTATATTATTTTGTTGGTTAAATACACGACAATATTATGATCATTCTTTGGTAAGCCACTTGGTATAAACCCCAAATACCATTCTATATTAGGAATTCTGTATTATGGAGATGACAACTTGCAGAGAGTGGAGAATAGTGTGCCCCTGGCTCTCAGTGAGCGCACAATCTAGTAAAGAACAGACTGGCTAGTTTCTGAGCACAAACCCTCTGTCCCCCCGCCACAGAATGATATGGTTGTTACCTAGTTACCTACTGCATTTACATGGATGTGTAGAAAATCTATCACCCAGTCCCACTGAAAAGCAGCTTGGCCCAGTGCAAGAAGAAGCCCACAGCCATTTCCCAGGCACATTCAAGTTCAGAACCTCAAACATTTACTCATTGGTTTTTCTAACTCTGACATTTGTGATGTTTATAGAGATGGCACTAAAACAACACAAACAGGAGAGAGCAGAAGTAGATGCCCAGCAATGGTTCAGAGATACAAACAGGCATCAGAAACACATATGCCCATACAATGAAGACCCTACAGTCAAAGGAAAACAAAAACAACAACAAAAGATCAAAGCAACAGCTGTGTTTTAAAAACTCAATAGAAGCATTGGTTCTTGAGTTATTGTGCAATTCTAATGAGGTAACAGGCAATAAGGAGCAGAACATAATAAGAATGGTCAAAGTTCTGAAGAGAGAGTGCCTAGAGCCAGCACAAGTCACCACGCACGGCGTCAGCCAATGAGAATGAAGAGTATGAGAGTCCAAGATGTTAACTGGGTGAGACAGGAAAGCATGAAGGAGCGCACAGAACACCCCTCACCACCAACACACGACTGATCAGAGGCAATGGCTGCCAAACTGAAGTCTGAGTTTACAGAGAAGAGAGAATGAGGAGAAGCCACAGGACAGAGGTGACCCCAGTTAGATGAGGTAGCCTTCTCACCTCCAGTGGGGCAGATAAAGTGACTGTTGGCGAACTGAGACTACGAGGCCGGCGGATCTGAGGCTCGATTAGGTGGTTGCTACTGTTTGTGGCTGATCCAGAGGCACCGTCTTCTGCAAGCTAGTTGGAGGCAAAAACAAGTTAGCTTCGCATGAGGATCTCCCTGTGTCATTAGGAAGCGCGAACCCAAACAACACACAGCAATAATAAGAGGTCTAGCCTATTTAAAGCATGGAGGAACTAATTAAATATAATAATGGGGAAAGGATAGAGAAACATGTTCAAGGGGGGGAAAATATGAATCATTGGCCTGTATAAAAACTAGCCTTGGGGGAAAAGGTGGAAAGGGAACCTGTATACTATGAGAGGCCTTTACTTGGAAGCTACTTTTCATGTGATATTAACAAATAAACACATGTAAGGACAGACCAAAGTCTTCTTTAGGCAAATACTAAAGTAAAGTATGACTTCTCAGAGATTCTCATTGTGGGCCTTGGCGCTGTCCCTGAGCTTTTTTTGTTTTTTTGATCAGGGCTAACACTCTACCACTTTGGGCCACAGCATCACTTCTGGTTTTCTGGAGGTTAACTGGAGATAAGAGTCTCATGGACTTTCCTGCCAGGGTATCAGAAGGCTGGCTCTGGTCCACAGTCCTCAGATCCTAGCCTCCTGAGAAGCTAGGATTACAGGTGTCAGCCACCAGTACCCAAGATTTTTTTTGAGGCATAGGATCCTTCGGAACAGCACATAAACACTGGGAATAGAAGGAAGGTCAAATGTATCTCAGCTGCTATGACCTGTGAATTTAGGTTGGATGGCAATCTTCATACCTGCATGATTGGTCGAGTCCAAGTTGTGGTTCGATTGTTATGATTGACATAGTATGTGCGTCCCTTAGCATCTTTTCTTTCTTCCCAGCCTGAAGGTAGGCCCGGCGTGGTATGTACATAGGCCACTGATGGCTGTTTGTGCAAGAAATCATTATTATTTAACAACTAGCATCTGTTTTTCTGATTAGTTTAATAAAGTAACACAAACCTGGATAATTAAATTTTCTGGACAAGGCAAGTTAATTCTATTTGTACAGAAAAAATAATTCTAGAAGACAAAATGAAGCTTCTAAGAGCTCCAGTTCTACTATAAGATGAACCCTGAACAGCTGGGGGGAATCCACATTTTTACAGACTCAGTTCTCAGAGCCTGAGGTCTGAGAAATCATTGCTAAGGTGACTGTAAGTAATTGATGCTAGTTAAACAATTTCACTGCCAAACTCTTGTATGGTGGATGTTCAAGCAGTTCAATGCTGCCATCCACGGAGGTGCTCGAGACACTTGTATACACCAGGACTGCTCTTTTTGTCCAGTTCTCAGCTAACCCATCAGCTGAGCCCTTAAACACAACCGCCAATAATAAAAGCCACCAAAGAGTCCCTCCTCTTAGATGTCACTCTCCTCTGGTGGCATAGGATCTCAAGGGGCACCAAACCATCTACACACTCCAGCTCAGATCTCTGGCCATGTGATGGAGAAATCCCAAGGAGCTTTATACTGGAGGGTACACCAGTCCTTTCACATGGAGCGTATCCCTTGAAGAGGGAGATCAAATGACAGGCCATGACTGGGTTTAGGGACATGTCCAGTAGAGAGTGAGTCTACTTGGGCAGGGAAGACGGGACCATAAGAGACAGTCAAGACATTTGATTGTAAGAAACAGTCTAAGAAATGCAGTGTGGATGGAGGAGTTCTGGGCAAGAGCAGATGCATTGTGACTCAACACATGACGGGGCATCAGAGGAAAGAAATGACCCAGGAAGACTGACACATACTACTGGAACCTGGGAAACGGTGGAGGCTCAACAAGAAGATACCTGCCAGGGCCTCCAAGGATCCTGCAAGGAGGTAAAAGGGAAGCTTCCAGGGAATGGCCTCTTCGTCAGAGTACAGCTGCTTTAGGGGATGCCTTCCCTACTGGGGTCTTCCTCCCACCCTCCAAGTATGGCTTCTTAGCACTAGGTACAACTCTCTTCTTAATCCAACATCTTGCTGTCCTTGTGCCATCTTTTCTGTTCACAACTGTCCATGAACCTTGCTGAGGAAGATGAAGGGCAATGTCACAGGCTCCCCTCAGGACACTCCATAGCTAAGTTTGGGAAAGCACAAACAAGCATGCTGGAGGTGTTCAGAAGTTCACCTGCAGAATCTCCACCCCTGCGCCCTAAGTGTCCCAGCACCCTCCAGAGAAAATAGGAACTTCCCAAGGAATTGGGAAGCAGTTGAGTCAATGGTTATATCTAAATTATGTTTACCAAGCCAGGCCAAGGCTAGGTGTAAGAAACGTTCTTACTAAAAATACAGCAATTACTTCTTCCACAATTTCCTAGACAGGTCTAAAGGGAACAGATGATTATTTCAAGACTGACGGGGCACACACCACCTTGCATTCAGGTATGAAGACCCAACATGAGCTGAAAAACAATCAACTCAAAGGCTCACTGTTTTCATGACCATTAACGATAGGCAGATTATGGAGATCCAAAAATGTTATTTCTTGGTTACTTTCACCTGGGTTTGCTAAGCACTGGTTCTTAAGTTAGCAATCCAAGTTATAATCTCAGTTGGTACTCAATCAGGACTTTTGGTACTGTATCTGCTACAATTTTTACAAAAATGTTACTTAAAAAATTCATTTATTTAATTTTTGCTTATGTAGTACTGAGGAATGGAACCCAGGGCCTCATACATGCTAGGCAAGTACTCTAACAATATATATATATATATATTCATATATCTTTATTACCATTTGGTTGGGTTTTTTTTGTGGGGGGGGGAGTTGGGACTGGGGTTTGAACCTAATACCCAAGGTTTGGTAGACAAGTGCTCTACTACTTGAGCTAGATCTCTAGCCCAGTTACTACATTTTGATTTATTATGCTGATATGATAGGAACAAAAATTCTTTGACCACATGGAATATTAAATGGAGCATGTTATTTTTCTCTCTTCTTCATGAGTATTTCTTTATTTCTTTCTTTGAGAGACAATTTGATTTGCTCTGAGAAAACTCAGTCCTAGTGAAAGCTCTAGTGCCCCTAGAGAGGATATTTGTTAAGCAACCAATGAACTCAAGTAACTTGGATGGGTCACGGGATCACCTCAAACTGAACTGTCAACGATATGAATTTTTACATTCACAGATCTGCAATTAACAAGACTAATCAGTTTATGGAAAATTAGGAAGGTAGCAGAGAGGATACTGAATTTAATTAAAACGTGCATTCTCTCTTCTATTGGGAATTGAACAGGCAGAGTATAATTTCGTTGCATTTATATAAGATGGTGGTATTAATATTTCTTTAGCGTATCCTCTCCAAATGAGCACAAAGAACACCTTGTGCTGAGACTCACAACACCGCTGCTCAGTGCACAGGGCTATTGAGTGTCAGAACTTTGCTTCTACAGGTGCATCTGTGGCAAACACCCAGGCTCAGGGCCAAATTAGACTTCTTTTTTTTTTTTTTTTTTTGCCAGTCCTGGGCTTGGGCTCAGGGCCTGAGCACTGTCCCTGGATTTTCTCAAGGCTAGGGCTCTACCACTTGAGTCACAGCACCACTTCTGGCTTTTTGCTACGTATGTGGTACCAAGGAATTGAACCCGGGTCTTTGTGCATGCTAGGCAAGCACTCTACCACTAGGCCAAACTCCCAGCCCCAAACTAGACTTCTAATGCTTGCCGTGTGCACAACAGGAAGCTCCAGACCACCTAGAGAAATGAATTAGCTGGGCTCTAATGGCTCACACCTATAATCCTAGGTACTCAGGGGGCTGAGAGCTGAAGATTGTGGTTTGAAGCTAGTGTAGGCAGGAAAGTCTATGAGACTCTTATCTCCACAGAAGAAGCCAGAAGTGGCTCTGTGGCTCTAGTGGTAGAATGCTAGCTCTGAGCAATAGGAGTGAAGGAACAAAGCCCAGGCCCAGAATTTCAGCCCCAGTACCAGCAAAACAAAACAAAATAGAAGTATGAATTAGGCACTCCTCAAATAAACAATATCTGTTGATTAACGTATTTTAACATTTTATCACTTTTTAATCTACAGACCAAACACATAAGTGTCTTTCATGATGCCAACCAGGTATTAACCACAATTTCACAGTGGCTCCTTTTTTAAATTAAAATGAAGAAGTCTAGTATGTGTCAACTGAGAATGTTGCAATATGCTTCTGAAAAATAATTTTTGACACTGTGCATCACAGATTCATGAAGACTTGTTTAAACTCTAACACAGGATACCTTTTATTTTTGGAATCTGTACAGGGTGGATTAAAGGACTGGGTCATGTTCTTCTTCTGTCTCAAAGGGAGAACTCTAGCTCATCCCAGCAGAAAGTGACACCAGTGTGCATTTCCTTGCAGAAATCATAGGGCTGGGGTCACACAAGTGAAAATCAGAACCTAGTTCTTATTTAAAACAACAACAACAAAAAGAACAAACCCTGGGCTGGGAGTGAGGTCTAGTGGTAGAGTGCTTTCCTAATATTCAGGAAGTCCTAGATTCAATTCCTCAGTCCCACATACACAGAAAAAAACAGAAATGGTACTGTGGCTCATATGGTAGAGTGTCAGCCTTGAGAAAGCCTAAGGACAGTGCCCAGGCCCTGAGTTCAAGTCCCAGGACCAGCAATAAAAGCCACCCTCTCCCCCCCCCAAAAAACCCCAAACATTATACAGAGTATATAGTGCCTGAATGTCCTTCAATATGGGAAAAGTATATGAACTGTTATTCATTTACATCCTTGAAAATTAACCCATTATTAAAGGCTTATGGGAAATGACCATAAACAAAATTGATGTACTCAGCTTTATGTATAAAACATGTATTTTTCCCCTAAAAGAAAACAAAACAGCATGTTTGGGAAGGCATGAGTGAAGATTATGATGATTAACCACAAGGTTAACAGTTAGGCATATGTTTGGTGCAGTGGGATGGGGAGGAGAGAAGTAGGAGATGAGGTGAGAGGGAAAAATTATGCTAACAGAATAGAAAGGAGCAGTGAGGATAGGGATGGTAAGACAGGGAAATGGAGCTCTCCAAACCTAGCTAAGTACTGGGAAAGCACAGTGTAACAGTGGGTAAAACCAAACCCACATTCGAATTCAATGATGGAGGGTAGAAAGTACAGACAAGAAGGCAAGAAAAACAGCAACCTTTGGAGCTACATGAGGTCTCATTTAGATGGGTTACTTTGTCTTGACAAGTGACTCTTACCTTGGTACTATAGCAATTGGTTAATTTGGTCATTTTCTAACATTGGTCATTATGGGACTTCAAGCATATTATAAGGTCAATTAAATGTACAAGTAGATGATACATAAAGAGATGTTCAGGAGCATACAAAAAACAAAATCATCTCATGAAACTTAGTTCTGTTACTCTCACAGCACAGCAGGAAATAAGTTGGTTCATGAGAGAATTCTTTTGAATTTTACTAGAAGCCAAGCCCTGTGTTTCTACTATATGACTCTTGCACAAACTACAGCAGCTCAGTATGATACACTGTTACTTAATTGCCAATTTGATTCTTTCTTTTATAAAGTACAGAGCATTAGATTCTAACAGTATACTTAAATCACTCCTGAAAATCAACATCCTTCAGAAAATCAGCTATTGTTTCTGTAGTCAAAAGTTATTCACAAGTAACCATTGGTTATAAGAAACATAACACAGATGACACAATAAGGAAAATTCTTTAAATAGCTTCATTAGCTCAAATATAAACTACAGGTTAGCTTGACTTTAGGGATCAAGCAGAATGAGATTAAAATATATAGCCCAGTTTAAGCTATCCATATACACAAATACTATAAATTATTCACAATAATGATAAAGAATAATAAATAATTGGCTTTAAGCAAAACAAAAATTTCTAGGCTTTTTAAATATCTTTATTATGCTTCCTTCCCTGGGAAATTATCTCAACATCTGTGCATTCCTATGGGCTGGGCACCTGTGGTTGAGAAAGGTCACAACTGTTCCATGCAAGAAACAAAGTCTGGTCCCTAGTTTAAAAAATGTGCTGCGAGGCATTGGTGATTTACCCCTGCAATCCTAGCTCCTCAGGAGGCTGAGATCCAGAGGATCTCAGCTTGGACAGAAAAGAACCAGCAAGACAACAATGACAAAAACCCAAGGCTAAAAGTGTGGCTTAACTGGTAGCGTGCCAGCTGTGGGCAAGTGAAAGCACAAGGCCATGAGTTCAAATCCCAGCACCACCAAACAAAAGAACATTATGTGGGAGGTGGCAGACGAGTGCACAGCCCAGCCTCTTACATACACCCTCAGGCAACTGCTGTGGCCTTTTGTGTCATCTTTCAAGCGAACTATCTTAGCCAAACATTTTTAACAACCACGAAAAGCTCACCAAGAGGACTGACTCTAAAAGGCAGTGCCACATTCTAAGTGTTTTAGATAAACACATTTGGCCAAAGTCTGATGATATTTCTAATACAATACAATTAAATGGGCTAAAACAAAAAAGTCATTCCATTCTTCTTAGTACCTTTCAACAACCCTCAAAATGAGAACACGAAATAAAAAACGTGCATCTCAGCAACACAAAAAAGATGAGCTTATTTTTACAAGAACATATTAACCATTAGTCAAAACATTAACCACCCCAGAGACTTTCACCACTGATGTCTGATGAAGTGGGGCATTACCGTTGATTCCTCACCACCCGTGACAGTGGATGAACGCGCTCTCCTAGTTGGGGTACTGGGCTGTTAAATGACAATTTATATCAGTGAGTGCAACTCAGGGGACCAGGGCTTAATGAATCAAGAATCAGCAGTGTGGCAGAGTCATAGGCAGGTGACATGAGATCAGATCCCCCCTCCCCCCCCCCCCCCCCCGCCAACTCCCGATCCATCTCATCTAATTGAAGCCAAGCAGTCCCTGATGACTGGCAGACAAGGAGAAGTATGGTCCCCCACTGTGTCCCTATGCCACCCATGGTGGCTCAAGCAGCACCCTTGATCTGAGTGGATAACGGCCACCTCAAGACAGTGAGACAACTCTTAAAGAGAAAAATGGTAAAGCAATTAGCTGTGTCCTACTGTCAGAAAATGAACAGATTCTAAAAGTCTGCCAGACTCAGAATTCAGGTGAGAGGCCACACCGGCCATCAGAGAGGACCCCGCATCACACAGAACAAGGGAAAGAAAGAAATCAATTTCTAGGCCAGTGAGTTCTTTGCAGAACCAAATGATACTGATTTTGAAGTGAAGAGCAAAGTGCTATTAACTCATCAAGGAAAATCACAGAATCATTAGGTTGAGGAGCCCACCAATTTCATCACAGCTGATTATTTTGGGGGGTAAGTATATCATAACCCATCCCAGGAAAGATGCTCTCGAATTTACTCTTACTCAATCTACTCAAGGCAGAATCTACTGCCTTGAGACTAGTACATTCATTCATTGATTCAACTCTTAAACATAAAATACTGAGATCTATATATCTTCTGAGGACAAGTAAAAATGTACACGATCAGGAAGATATGGATTGCAAAGCTTTAAATGTGTGAGTGTGTGTGTGTGTGTTGTGTGTATGTTGTGCTGGTAACGGAGTTTGAACTCAAGTCCCTGCACTGTTGCTTGGCTTTTTCATTCAAGTCTGGTGCTCTATCACTTGAGCCAATCATTTCTAGCGTTTTGTCTTGATTAATTGGAGGTAAGTCTCACAGACTTTTTAGCCTGATCTGGCTTCAAACTGTGAGCCTCAGATCACAGCCTCCACAATAGCTAGGATTACAAGTGCAAGCTGCCACCAACACCTGGTTAAATATGCCCACTTCAAAAAACCATGGGGCTGGGAATGTGGCTTATGGTAGAGTATGTGGCAAGCATGCATGAAGTCCTGAGTTCAAATTCCTCAGTACCACATAAACAGAAAAAGCTAGAAGTGGAGCTATGATTCAAGTGGTAGAGTACTAGCCTTGAGTGAAAGAAGCTCAGGGACAGGGCTCAGGCCTTGAGTTCAAAGCCTCAGGACTGATAAAAAAAATTATATGTATTAAAGTATGCCAAAAAATAACCAAGGATTCACAGCAATTAAATGAAAAAGCTACAATATTTACTTCCCAAAGAATAAAGAAATTTATGTAAAGTATCTTTGCAATATGGACACAAAACACCTTCAAGGCAATCAATATCATTCTGCCCTTCAATGGGAACATATGTTGCAAAACGTATTAGCTATTCTTGAACTCTATTTGTATTTGCTGATAGAAACACTGTGGGGAGGGGAGAATAAGCAGGAGCCAATTCTCCCGACAGAGAGCTAAATGTCTTTAAAGAGAGCACAAGGGCTTTGTGGAATTAGAAGTGTAGGCAAAGAACGTTGGGCTGCCTTTCTGGAAGAGTTCTTCCTGTTTAAAGGGATCAAGAGACAAATGAGTTTCAGAGTCCAGCTCATGGGGCCACAGCGGCAAGGGCCAAATCAAGTAACATTCTAGGCAATTTCAGTCAAGTAATGACATCAGTATTGGTGAAAACTAAAACCATGAAGCGTCTTAGCATTTTAGAGACTCAGGTGGCAATTTGTTAGAAACCTTTCAGCTTTACATGGTGATGCACAGGAAAAACTCTTTCTCAGAAGCCTAGATCTTAGAGCAAAGCTGAAGAGCCCGCTGCTGATTGGAAATGAGCATGGGTTACCGGTGGTAGGTGGGCCTGCTCTGCAACTGCATCCGTGACACTGCAGGACCGCAGCCTCGAGGAAGGTTCTCTCTGCTGCAGGGAGGGAAAGACAGCAAGTGTCAGCAGGCATATTCCAAGACACGGCTTGCACTGATATCACAGCATCTCTCAAATCAATCCTAGGAATCCCTCTTGGATAGTCTGAGGTGATTACATGAAATATCTTTTCAGAGCCAGGAGAATATTCCTGTAGGGAAATCAATCATCTTGTTTTAAGTGCCAATGTTTTCAGCAGACTGGGATTTTTGTTGTTGTTGGTGGTGGTGGTGGTGGTGGTGCTGGTGGTTTTGGGGCTTGAACTCAGGTCCTGGTCATTGTCCCTGACCTATTTGCTTAAGGCTAACTATCTTAAGAGTCTTAGAGTCACTTCTGGTTTTCTTGTAGTTAACTGGAGATAAGAGTCTCTTGGACTTTCTTGCCTGGGATGGCTTTGAACTATGATCTTCAGATCTCAACCTCTTGAGTAGCTAGGATTACAGGTGTGAGCCAGATATCAGTCCTTAGCTCAGACCAGGATTTTGAATGGCCTTTTGAATCAATAGCAAAACTAAGACAGGGAGATCAAAACTACTGGGAAGGTGATACAACAGGTCCCTGCAGCACCCACAAGCCACTTTGCTACCAGCTTTAAGAAGTATGTCAGGTGTCAGTGGCTCATGCTCGTAATCCTAGCCACTCAGGAGACTGAGACCCAAGGATCTTGATTTGAAGCCAGCTCAGTCAGGAAAGTCTGTGAGACTCTTCTCTCCAATTAGACACCAAAAAGCTAGACAGAAATTGTGGTTCAAGTAGTAGAGCCTTGAGAGAAAAAGCCAAGGGACACTGGCCCAGATCCTGAGTTCAAGCCCCACCCAGCAGTGGGGAGGGGCAGGGAAGCTAGCAGTCATGTATCCTCTGCCTGGGGTGCCAGTTCTGCATAAATTCTAAACTCTAATACTACTGGAATGAAAGAAAAAGGAGCAAGCAATAGTAAGAGATGGCTATTCAACTTTATTATTATTATTAAGGACTTACGTTTTTTATAAATTTTAATTTTAATTAAATTATTTATTTGCACAAGGATGACACGCTAACACTTTTTGACCTATAATGATTTTTTGGGCTGGGCTGGCTTGAAACTGCAATCCTCACATCTCAGCCACCTGGGCATCTAGGATCGCTGGCATGAGCCACCTGTTTCCAGCACATTTACTGTATAACTAGAGGAAGTCGTTCTACTTCTGACATTGAGATTCTATACTTTTAGCTTCCAGGTAGATAAAGAAACAGAAAAGAAACAGTGCTGTGTGATGTATATTGTTTCTCTCACTTGTTCATATCCTATGGGATTCCACACAGCATAATAGATCTGAACAGGGATTACAGCCAAGGATCTCATCACCAGAATTATTCATGGCCTAAGATGGTAGCATGTATTCTTTTAAAACATTTTATTTATTTATTTGAACATTTTTGCCATGACAAGAGAGCATATGTAAAAATAACTTTGAGATGGGAATCAAGCACAGTGAGAGATGTGGAGTTATTCTTTAGCAAAAAGTTCAAAATACTGTCATTGGCATCAGAATGACCCTGAAAAGCAAAACCAGAGAAGGGCTTCTTTAGATATATTAGGTGAATCAACAACATATGTAATGTAATGTGACCCATGAATCTTAAAGAGGTTTTATGTTTCTAAAATGATTACCATTCCAAAGCTCCCTATACAAACAACTAGAAATGCTGACTCTGGAGAAAACTACCATTATATTTGCTTGGTTGACTAAAGGTATGTAGCTGTTACAATTTATGTAATTCTTTCCTTGATATGTTTGAAACATAAAGCTTCATGGCCTATGCGGTTGCTATAGCAATAGTGGTACCAACTCAAATATTCCATACATGGTACTTTCTTTCCTGTCCACTTAGTCCAACTCTCTTTTTGAAAAACATTCCTAGGCTCTTAATTTGAAACAATCAATTGTTGCAAATTATAACTACCTCTAGTATTTTGTTTGTTTGTTTTGCCAGTCCTGGGGCTTGAACTCAGGGCCTGGCACTGTTCTTGGACACTTTGTGCTCAAGGCCAGCATTGTACCACTTGAGCCACAGCACTACTTCTGGCTTTTTCTGTGTATGTGGTACCAAGAAATCGAACTTAGGGCCTCATGCATGCTAGGCAAGCACTCTACCACTAGGCCACACTCCTGGCCCCCAAGCTAGTGTTTTAAAAATGAAACACCCCGACTAAAGAACCTGAAATAGTTTTATGAGCTTGCACTTTGCTTTGACAATTTTGGTTCCAGGTTTCCTTTTTTTTTGGCCAGTCCTGGGCTTGAGCTCAGGGCCTGAGCACTGTCCTTGGACTTTCTCAAGGCTAGAGCTCTACCACTTGAGCCTCAGCACCACTTCCAGCTTTTTTTTTCTATGTATGTGGTACCAAGGAATTGAACCCAGGCCTTCGTGCATGCTAGGCAAGCACTCTACCACTAGGCCAAACTCCCAGCCCCCAGGTTGTCATTTTTAATGGAAGGACTGCTATCCTTAAAAACTAGTCTGCATTTGCCATTTGTTGTGCATACACACATACAGGAAATCTATATGGTTTGCTCCATAGCTTGATATTGTCAAATGCAACGCTATTCATGACTGATCCATTCCTTCTCAATGGGATTTAGCTTTATCTGAAGCTTCTAAAAAAGAACTTCTTCAAGGGTCAAATGATGTCAGTGTCCCCTTTTCACAAGGACTCGTATAGTCTAGGACTTAAGGATATCTTGCACTTCCTACCTCACCCTTGTCCTGAGCAGGCGCTCCCCCTACGAAACAGGGATGAGAAAGCATGTGAACTATGACCTGGCTTTGGATTCTCATGAAAGGCCACCTTCATGATGAAGTTGCTAGCTTTATAATTTGTTCTTGGCTTTGAAAGAAATGCTACAAGGTTAAAGCTAGGGACTGCAGAAGTCATGGGATCTTGTTCCTTTGAATTATAAGTAACAGTAATAAAATTAAAAAGAGAGCTGGTGGATATAACTTCTTTCCAAATCATGAAAGATCCTCACCTTCCTGGGCTAATCTTAAGATCCCTGCTTCTCTGAGGGAAGACTTTGTAAAACATCACAGGGAGTTTGAAGACCTTTGGTTAGTGTTGGAATACCAGAGTCTCCTAGAGTACCCAATATAAGAAGACTGGCGCTTGGCTTTTCTTTCATGCAAGACCACTACTTACGATCAGAGAACTGAACTGCTCCCCATTGGAGTCTGGGGTGATCTGGAGCCTTCTGCTCAGCTCCTCTGACAGCTCCTGAGGGCTGGTCCGAGACACGGGGGAGGCAGGAGGCGGGGGCAGCGCCAGGCTGAGGGAGTCTCCTGCCATGTTTACTTCCTCCGAAATGGTCTCCCAAGGCTTTCAAGGAATAAGAAAAGTCAAGTCAATGCTTGGAACTGGGAAATCTTTCCATCCTCCCTGCACCAAACAAAAATACCCACTAATAAGCATTAGGAGAACTATAATTAACCTCTACTCAACATGAGGCTCATAGTCGTCATAATAATCACAAGGAAGATAGGATCATTGTCTCAATGAAGAGATGAGGACACTGAGGAGCAGAGGGTAACTAGCCCAAGGCAAGTGAGTTGGTGAGAGAGGCCATGGGCTGTGTGCCAACTCATCATGCTATTCTACCATCCCCGGAGCAGTGGCTTAGGGCTAGGATCCACTACCATATGAACAGATTACAGATATCTCAAGGAGTCTGCAAATGACTTTTTACTGGGTTTTCTTTTACTCTAAGTGCTGAAAACTGCACACTGTTAGCTATAATTAAACCTTAATTTATAATAACCCCAGTCAATTTATGATGGCATTGTGAGTCTGCTTTTGTCATTCTGATTACTGCAACATTTTCTTCCTAATGCAAGGTCTAAAAAGAATGGAATTCCAGTAAGTAAGTAAACAGCAGTGAAGATACCATGGAAGTATAAGATGATTGCTGATTTCTCATGTAATTCCTACTCTTTTTCAGTAATGAAGTACAGCCATTTAAAGGGAAAATTACAAACATCCCTATCAATCTAAACTTGTATTTTCTTTCTAATAAAAATCTTTTTTTCCCCAAGTTGTCAAAACGGCTTTTGTAAAAACTGGTCTATGAGACCCAACAATTCACAAGGATCATTCGATTGTTCAAATATGTGAACTTTGCTGTCATTTAATGAGACATGGTAAATCCTGGGGGAAAATAAATTAAAAAGTGAGAATCTTTCCTACTAAGCATGCCACTCCCCTCTGTAATAATAAAGACCACAGGTACTTGATCAAACATCTTCCTTGCTTTCTTCTCCCTCCCTCTCCACTCTTTACGTGCCTCCCCGCCCTCCCTTTCTTTCTCTACCTTCTCTTCTCTTCTCTCTTTTTTTTCCCAGTGGTGGAGAGTGAACATAGAGCTCTGCATATGTTTGGTAAGTGCTCTATCACAGAACTCTAGCCCTTGCCCTCAAACATGGCTGTCATGAGCACTTGCTAAATTAATTAAGAGCCAGATGGGAATTAATTAGCTGTGATTGGTTCCTGACAGGGCCAAGAGAAGGAATACAACACAGAAGCATCCTGGAAACCACGGGGAGTGTGAAGTGGCTGGGGGTGGCCTACCTCAGGGCCCTCTCCACCTTCTGAAGACTCAGGCTCCAAGTCCTCACTGATGTGTCTGCGTGAGCGGAAGCGCCGGTGCGCTGCCTCCTGGTTGATCTGTCTGATGTTGTTGTCCGACTCAGAGGACACATCCCTGACCACAGGGTGAGAGGGGGTGAGAAGAACAGGGGTGTTCAGAACAAGATCTCCACCAGATCAACCCTAACCAAGGGCCAGACGTCAACTCAGACTTCGGTGTAAATACTGACACATAGGGAACTCAGCCTTATTCTGGCTACAGTGTATGTACAATTCATCTTAATCAGATAAACACAGCTTTTGGGAGGGGAGGGGGGGTCAAAGTATTCTGATGATTCAACAGATACATCAGTCAGAGGGACTGGATCCAGGACTCCTTCTTTCTCTATGGATACCAAAATGACAGACGCTATAAAGTGGTATGATATTTGCCTACAATGGATACACATCTTTTGGTATTCTTTACATCATCTGGTCAGTTGGAGATAAGAGTCTCACAGACTTTTCTGTCCAGGATGGTTTTGAACCACAATCCTTCCAGGTTTCTGCCTCCTAAGTAATTAGGATTATAAACATGAACCACTGCTACCGTCTAGGGTTCTTAATATATTTTTGGGGGGTGGGGGAGAAGAGAAGCCAGTGACTCCCACCTGTAATTCTAGCTACTCAAGAGGCTGAGATCTAGAGGATCAAAGTTTGAAGTGTTTTCTCATCAATAACTTGAGGTTAGCAAAACAGTAATTATGTATTCCACAAATATAGTCTTATAATCTACATGGTCCTGATTAATCAGCTGGACATTTCATCAACTAGTAGTATTTCTTCTGCTGTGATTAGTTACTGGTCTTGCTTCCACAGGGGTCACTTGAAACTCTGGAGCCACCTCTGTCCTACTCAGCCAAGTACAGGGTGATACACTGCTTAGGGTAAGGGCTACCAAAGTTCTTTACTAAGCTAAGGCAGATGCAAAGAGCTAGCAGTCATATACTTTTCTGTCTTTCCAATACCTATGGTTCATTCATGGAAAGAAATGGGAACAAATGAATCAACTAAACCATTTCCATGCATATTGATTTCCCCCGCATGTTGGGGCATCTCAAGATGTTTATGTTGAGAACAATGACCTTATGGCTGCTTGGCAGTCCAAAGTAGACAAGAACAGTGAGACAAAAGACCTTCTTGGAAATCCACGCAAGGTGGCTCATGCCTGTAATCCTAGCTACTCAAGAGGCTGAGATCTGAGGATTGAGGTTCAAAGCCAGCCCAGGCATTAAAGTCTGAGAGACTCTTATCTCCAATTAACCACTAGAAAACTGGAAGTGGTGCTCACGGCTCCAGGGGTAGGGTGGTAGCTTTGAACTGAAGAGCTCAGGGATAACATCCAGGCCCAGAGTTCAAGCCACATGACCGGAAAAAAAAAAAAAGAAAACCTTGGAGATCATGGAAGACCTATGATTTGCTATTCCCAATTATGCAGATGTTAGCTGGAAATTAGTTAAAATCTATACCACCAGTTAAAGTGGCTACATTCTCTACCCACTTCCTTGTTCACTTAATTCTAAATGAATTCTAAATTTCTAAGGGTAAAGGGTTTGTAAGAATACCTTTCAATGGTGGCACATATCTGTAATCCCAACAGTTGGGAGGTTAAGGCAGAAGGTTAGTGAGGTCAAGGACAATCTGGGCTATATACTGAGCCCCTGTCTCAAAAGAGACCAATAAAACAAAATGACACACCCTAATCAAAAGAGTACCATTGATCACTATGTTCTTATCACCTGTTTAAAAAGCACATCAACACATTCACTTCCAAGTTGGACTGAAAATTATCTTACTGGATACATTTGCCTTTATTGGAAGTAGAAGATTATATAATAATTTATAACATCTAATTGATAATTGTTTGCTTTGTCTTGGCTATTACTTAGAAGCTCATACTTTCGAAGATTTTTTTTTGTCTTAGTACTTTTATTTTGCTTTTCATTGTACATCAATGGATTTAGGTCTTCCTATAAAATGATTCAATAATAGAATTCCCTAAAGACTTTTAAAAAAAATCCCTCAGAAACCAAAGGATCAACTGGCTTCCTTTATCCTGGAGACTGGTAAGTAATAAAAATAAACAGAAATTGACAAGTATGAGTTTGCAAATCTTCTGTGCATTTCTAATGCACTTCTCAAGCCTGTAATCCTAGCTATTCAGGTGGCTGCGATCTGAGGATCACAGTTCGAAACCAGCCTGGGCAAGAAAGTCTTATTTCCAATTAATTACCCAAAAGATGAAAGTGGACCTTGTGCCTTGTGTGCAAGTGAAAAAGCTGAGTGCTCTCAGCCTTAAGTCTAAGCCCCAGTACTGGTGGAAGGAAGGAAGGAAGGAAGGAAGGAAATAAGGAAGGGAGGGAAGGAAGGAGGGAGGGAGGGAGGGAATAATTCCAAAACTTAATGGAAAACTTGCTGTTTTCTATGCTTGCTCAATCAGAATCACAAGCTGAATAAGGTAGAAGCTAAATCTAGGAAAAACAGATTTTAAGAATTAGCATCCTGGCACGTGGACATGATGATTCTATGGCTCCACCTCAAAGAAGGGCAGGTCTACTAATATAAGATTTGCTCCCTATCCCCATGAGTTGCTGTGTTGGCATCAGTGTGGTCATATCCAAATGTCTCTGACAGCCTGTGATACTCACATTAAGCTGGGTCGGTGCCACTGTGTGGTCCGGTTGTTGTGATTGACATAGTAAGTGCGGCCCAAATTGTCTACTTTCTCTTCCCATCCTGGGGGCAGAGGGGGAGGAGGAAGTTCTTCCTGGTGCTGAGAAGCTGAGTCACTGGAGTCCACCACTTCCCACCCATGCTGTGGAACGAAATAAAAAATGATCCACCTGGTCCTCAGATTCTGGGGAAAAGACAATTGCAGTGTATTGTTCATGTCTGTTAGCCCACCTCTATTACATTCTGGGTCTTGCAAGGGCTTCCTTTGTCATTGTTTGATATACTACCCTTAAAAACGTAAAAGAAAATGCATTCAAAGTCTCAAAAATCTTGCAGGCACTGATGGCTCACACTTGTAATTCTACTATTCAGGAGGCTGAGATCTGAGGATCACAGTTCAAAGTCAGCCCAGGCAGGGAAGTCCATGAGACTCTTATTCCAAATTAAACACCAAAAACACCCAGCAGAGCTGTACCTCGAGGCAGCAGAGTGCTAGCCTTGAGTGGAAAAGCTCAGGGACAGCGCATAGGCCTTGTGTTCAACCCCCAGTGACCAATAAAAACGTATATATTTTTGAGCAATAGAAAAATTAATCACGCCACCCTCTGAGATAGCTGAATTTCAGGGGGAAGGGACGCATGGGGTGGGATATGGAGCCTGTTAAGTTCCTTAAGTCTCCATGTACTCTTTTCATATTTCCATTGCTTCTTCTGACATGACGGTCTCTAGGGCTGAATAAAGGTAATGACATGGGCCCTGTCACAGCTGTCACCACTGTCATCCTCTCACCCCCACGAGCTACAGCAGCACCATACACGCATGCATTCTAACAAAGCTCAGCGTGGGCGACCCGAGGGGCCCAGGGCCCTGCTTGTTCCCAGTAGAGGAGGTGGAAAAGCCGCTGCTGTGAATTTGCTGTTGGTCTAGGAGCCAGAAGTAGCTTGGAAGCCTTTGCTTTGATGGCGCACAAACAGGCTTCACAGTACCACGGTCAGAGGTGCACTTTTACGGCACATACTTCAGGCATTAAGTATTGCTTTCCTAACATCCCCTAGCAAAGTCACTGGAAAATCAAGTAATTCACTGCTTACTGCAGCTGGAAGGCAAGCAGAGTGTAAAAAATTCCTTGGATTTGACCTGAAAATCTGTTGCTGGGCTTATGAATTCTTACCCGCCACTTGGGCCTACCACCCACTTGAGCCCATGGTGAAACACTGCCTAGACATGTGGTCTCGGTCAGGGGAGGTGGTCAGGTTGCCCATAATACATCATTCACGTGTCACGTATATGCAACAGCTGCAAACAGATGTGAAAACAGCCAGAGAGAGGCCATGTTCAATATGGGTTTGCAGAATAGTGTGAGAAAGATGTCTAATGAACAATGTCTAATGAAACAGCATTGTCTATGGCATGTGTCCAGAGGGACCCAGGGTACAGGGGTATGACCAGAAAATTAAGTGGTCATGATGCCAGCAGGACAACAAGAAAAAAAATCCTCTGGATAGCTAATTATTCCCCAAACAGCAATTTCTAGAGGAGCGCTCTCATGATACATTCTATCACCTCTTAGGATACATTTGTAGACCATCTGCATCAGAAATGGAGAGAGATCTATACCATCTTGTACATCCCAAAGCAATTTCAAGTGCTACCAGAGACTTAAGAGAGTTCAAGGCCCAAGGCAATAGCAGCCTAAAGCATGGGGACATTGCAGTGTGTGTGTGTGTGTGTGGAGGTAGAACAGGGCTGTCTGTTCACAAATGATCCTGTTATACCATGTAAAGGGCAAACTCTCCAGCTGCCAGTGCCATGACACAAAATGAGTATGTTACAACAACAAATGTATTGGTGGACTACTGAAAACACATGCCTATGGAAGTGTTTTCCTTTCATTTTATCAACTGTCACTTCCTTCAGTGGCACAGTCTCCAGCAGAACATGAGTGGGATGTTAGCCAGGGGCAGGCCCAGGCCTGCAGCTGTTACCCATACCTCCATGTCGTCCCTCTGCTCACTGCTTTCCTCATCTTGACCTCCGTTTTTTGGCATGTAGGCCATTTTCAACCGCAGAAATCCCTTCACTCGAGATTTATGACTGCATAAAGGAAGGAAACTGGTTATAAAAGATATGACTTGTTTACATCCCTCCCAGTTAAGATGGCTACTCACACTGTCTTCAGAAAACCTAGTATGTGCCAGAAACTGGTGGCTCAAGCCTACAACCCTAGCTATTCAGGAGGCTGAGGGGAAGATGGAAGGCTCAAAGCCAGCCCAGGCAGGCTAATTTGTGTGACTCTTATCTTCAATTAACCATCAAAAACCCAGAAGTGCAAGTATGGCACTTTAGAATACCAGCCTGGAGTGAAAAAGTCAAGCAAGAGCACAAGGTCCTGAGCTTAAGCCCAGTACTGGCATGAAAAAAAAAATGGAAAGGAAAGAAAAGGAAGAAAGAAAAAGGAAGGAAGGAAGGAAGGGAGGAAGGGAGAGAGGGGTAGAGGGAGGGGAAGAAGCAAAGAAAGGAGGGGAAGGAAAGAATGAATCAATCTTAGTATCTGAAGTACCAAAAACTGGCAACCCCCTGTATGTACCCGCTTAAACTTCACCTTCTAGGTCGGAGGAGAAAATCCTTAAATGTATAGGGTCGTTCCATGGTGGGGTCTTCTGTCTATGGGAAGAAAAAGGAAATTAGACAAAAAAGCAATTCTCCTGACAATTTCAGATTTTAGACCCACCAAAAAGGGTTACAGAGGAGATATTTAGATATTTCAGAACATGGTTATTGTGCACAAAAAGCTTACTCTTCAATCAGTTCCAGATGGTTAAACAGTGGAGAGGCCATGGACTCTGTCCGTCCTTAAGATCCACTAGATGTCGCTATCCACACCAGGTTCTGGGAGCCCAACCCCAGCCAGAGACAAATGACAAAATTACAGCCATTGGCTGCCAAGTGTAATTTCTAACTGCAGGGTAGAGTCTCGACCTCCAGGAGCTTATTAGCTTCAGATCACCACGAGCATCGATGCCTTCAATCCTTGAAACTCCAAAACTTTGAAGGATCACAAAACAAAACAAAACCCAAAAACGAAAGCACAAGACCTAATCTTTGAAGGCAGCACATATCTCACATTAATATATCAAATCATGAGTCTAAAAGAGGTGATTGGTTCTCTGTAGCACGAACTTCAGATGGCACCTTTCAGCCTTTGATGGACTTTATTTTTATGTCAGTCTTGGGGCTTAAACTCAGGGCCTGGGTGCTGTCCATAACCTTTTGTGCTCAAAGCTAGAGTTCTACCACTGGAGCCATACTTCTACTTCCAGCTTTTTAGTGGCTAAGTAGAAAAAACAATCTCACAGATTTCCATGTCCAGGCTAGCTCTGAATTGTGATCCTCAGATCTGACTCTGCATTTCTAGGCTTAGAGGTGTGGGCAACTACTGCTTGGCTGTACTAGATGACTTTTAGGAAGCTGAGATTGTGTCTATTCATTTCAAATGAAATTGGTACTTTTTTTTTAATGGCTCAAAGCTGGTTGGCTCAACAAAGCAGGAAACTGGAGAAACAAATGCTATTTTTAAAATATATGCAGCAAAATCTCAACTAGCTAGACTCTTTAGTTAAATGTAAAACATTTACTTTTCTAATAACAGGGACAAGCCACAGTGTAATTGCTTGTTACATCAGAGGTAGAGGTGGGTGTCTATGTACATTTGCATTTTACGCATCTGTTTATGTTCTTCCTTGCTTTAATTTTTAATGACTTCCTCCTTTCTTATAATAAGGTAAAAATTCCTTCTATGATCCATCAAGTAGATAATACAGTTTTAAATTATCTTTAATTTTATTGTGAACCAGTTTCCTTGACAAACTCCTACTCCAAGCTAAATTTTAGCCTCACCTGTTGTATAGATAAATCATATATAATGCTGCCACGGCACCATGCACTGGCAGGTCTCTCTACTGGACAGACAGCTGACTGAACACTGCACATCTGTTTTCAGGTTACCATCTTGCTCTTGGAGCTCCTGTCCAACCCTCCCTGGCCCTGACCACCCTGATCTCATCAGTGAGATCTGAGTATGGATTCGCTCACCACTTCATCACTGGTGTTGAAAACATTGCTGGCACTAAATAGACACACAGGCAATTATCTGATAAATTCATCTAATCTATTGAAAGTGATGACACCTGGCAATCTACTACCATTGACAAAAGTCATTTATTTATGCTCAGAAGTGTTCATATCAAGGCAACAAGTCAAAGACTTATTCCAAAATAAACATAATTTATAATGGGAAATATAGTAATTAAGAACACTACTGTTGGTACTCCTCCCCTCCCCACTTATCAGCCAACAAATAATTTTAGAGAGATACTATGTGAAAGACATGTGGACCGCACACAGTACCTAAGGACAGGGGAGGGGGTGGGCCATCCCATCCCAGTGCTCTAGAAGCTCAGGCAAAACAAATCTCAGGCTGTATCTTATGAGACTCGGAATTGGGGCGCGGGGGTGGGGGTGGGGGTGGGGGGAGAGAACAAGATTTGGTTCTAACATGGGGACCACAGTGCTTGGACTAAGTGGTTCCATCTGAGATGACTAGAGAGGCCTTGAGAGGTGGAGAAGTGGGAGGAATGGCAATGGAAGCTTAGGACCAGGGTACCCAGAGACTCCAGAACCATCGATGGGTATTAGTGAGAGTTCTAGGAGCTGTGGAGCACCTGAGAGTAAGGAGAAGAGAACGAAGCTCAGTGGGCTCGGAAAAGCCATCTGCTCACACATCACTCAGATTTAACCAACCATCAGCAGGCAGACCTCCCATGTCTGTGCTCCAACTTTGTCATGTAGAGAGCTGACACTCAGGGCAAGGTCCTTACCCCTCTGGTCTCCAGTATCCTCCTCTTACAAGGGTGTTGTGAGGGTTAAACCAATCAGCTGAGGTGGTTTTCATACGTTCCTCCTCACAAGGGTACCTGACACATTCTACCAAACTTGGCCGTCACTGTCTTCAGCCAATTCAGTATTTTTACGCCACCAACTCAATGTCATGCAAAAAAAAGGCAGAATAGTAAAAATGAAACTTCCCCTTCATGGGTGCCCTCCAGTCTGGACAAGATGTAATCTGTCAACAACTGTGAGGCTCTTCTTGTTAGTTAACCAGCTTCCAATCTGAACAGGATCCCTAGAGCAGAGCCACGTGGAGACTCATTGCAACAGACGAATGAAAGTTCCAAAGACAATCTGCTGGCTAGGCAGTGCTGTCACTTTAAGGAGTTGCTTGTTGAATCAGAACATCCAGTAAGAGAAAGAACTTTGTAGGTAAGTGGAGGGGCAGGGTTTCCCTAGGTCCACAGATTCAAACCTGGTTTCAGCCACAGAAGCCTCAGGCTATGCCTATCCTATACCCCTGAGTGTGCGGGAGGCACACTGATGCTAGACTGGAGGGCCAGCATTGCTGGTAACGAGATGACTGCTGGGCTCAGGTATCCAGACCTGCAGGACACTCTCAGGACTGAGTCATACCTCTCTCGAGACTCTCTGAGCTCCATGATGAATTCTACAGAGGCATTGTAATATTCTCTTGCCACTAACCACAATCACAAGAGGAGTGCAAGAATTCTGCAGGTCTAGTGAGGGTATCACACAACTCGGGCACCTTGGAAATGGGTCAAACTAGGACTATCAATTTAAACATCCCATGGTTAACCTAAGCAGACTCGATACTTGTGTTTTTAAAACAGCTCCTCTGTACCCCGCATGTTGTCTAGAGATGCAGAGATTCTGTGCTGGAGATAGGAGAAAAGTTGGGGTGGGGTGAGGTGGGGTGGCGGGAGCACTATGGACAGGGAGATAACAAGAAAAACTTCAGAGGCATACCTGGAAAACATGCCAGAATTTCATTCTGCTGTTAATGCAAGTCGTGAGATTATTTTTTATCTTTAATTAGTAGGTCCACCTTATCAAATACTGTATGAACTTCTAAGGCAGTGAGATACATGTGAACATGGAAGTTTAAAACAATCAATAACAAGGGGCAGCCACAGCCCAAAGGGGCTCCTGGTCTCCAGTGAGGAAGGAAACAGGACGTGGCCTGTAGGTGATGGGGCCTTGCTGAGCCGCCCCACTTCCCTCCTGCAAGCCACGGCTGCGCTATCTGCATCTCCAGGTAACGTTCATGATACCCTGGCCCCTGCAGCCTCTGCTTGGGAATATGGAGAGTTCCTCAGCTTACCACAGAGCTGGGTAAAAGCTTGTTGTCAAGTAGGCCAGTACTCTCATTTTGCAGGAAAACAACAGCAAGGAAAGGAATACTGACTTGGTTAATGTTACCAAAGGCAATCGAGCCATCTCTGAAATGGAAGTCGACAATGCCTGACAGCTAAGATTCTCATCTTCTAATGCCTGGCATGGATTTGTGTTTCCTAATTTACTGGCCTGAACAAAGAGTCAGTTTACAAATCCTATTTACTCTCCTCTGGTCCCCTCTTCTTTTCCTCTGTCCTCAAGAGGAATTAAAATGCAAAAGAAATATTCAAGATGAGCCATTTGATCTGCATTAGAAATAAAGAAAACAGAGGTCCTTCCATTTCTCCCTACAAATAAAACTGGGAGGAAAGAGGCTGGTGGCCAAGAATACAAGTGAATCATAATTCAAAAATTTTCTTTCATCTCGGAGCATTTGATAAAAGTAGGAAGCTCTGAATCTATGATCAAAGGGGGAAAAGAATCTGCTTCTCTCCCACTATGGCTCCTACCCTTTCCTGGTCAAGGGGTAACCAGAGAGCTATCTGGTGCTTCCTCTGGCCACTGCAGCTGGAAACACAGGACACCAGTGACTCTGGCCATGCACGGCACCCGTTACACATCCTTCCTGCCAGCCTGTCTCTGGGTTTCCAGCTGTCTCCTCTTTGTCTTTCTGGCAGACAGCCACTTGGCCTTGCCACATAAAGACCTGCAGGACCTAGCATAGCACTTAATTCTGCAGGTGCTCATGATGGACTGTTGGGAAACAGGTAGGCCACTCCATGATGCTGAAGAGCTTGTACTCAGTTGACCACAGGGGACAAAGTGGGAGATTGACCTTCTGGTCTGCCTACGAGGCTTCTTTGGGTTAGGGAACTTAGCGCTGTACATGAGGAGGTTCACATTGCAAACATCAGTATCCAGTGGTAATTGTAGCAGTGGGATTCTAGCATTTCAACAAGGAAAAGTTCTTCAACCAACAACAGTCATGAGGTCTACAGTATTTGTTTTATAAACTCACAGACATAAAATAGAGCATTTAAATGAGTTAAAACAATTTCATAACATCATGAGTTGATGCTAAATTCGCTTATACTGCTGACTTTTGCTCATCAAGTTCACGACTAAGAGCTACATTCCCTACTGGTGGCATCCAACAGACCAGAAAGAAGCAAGGCAGGAAGAGTTATTTATTTTTTCTTTGGTGCCAGTAATGGGGCTTGAACTCAGGGGCCTGAGCACTGTATTAGCTTTTTTACTCAAGGCTAACAGCACTCTATCACTTGAGCCACAGCTCCATTTTTGGCTTTTTGAAGATAAAAGCCCCATAAACTTTCCTGCCTGGGCTGGCTTTGAACTGCAATCCTCAAATCGCAACTGCCTGAGTAGCTAGGATTATAGTGTGACCCACTGTACCTGGCTGGTTTATATTACCTTGAACAACAAACTAATATGCCATTCCTAGTCTAAAATGCTTTGAAGTAAATAAGTAAATATATGGCAATATGGAAGAACAGTTAACTGTTTTATTAAGAAGCATTTTTAATATAAGAAAAAGTATCTTCACCTTTATTCTAGGATTCAAATTTCAGAGCCTTATCTTACACAGGTTAAATAATCTTAGTTCATTACACAGGCAGAATTAGAGAGAAAAGGCCCAAAGTGAAGAAAAAAAGCATTAAGATTTACCATGAAACTCTGGTGGGCCTGAAAAATTCTCCCATTCACGATTCCTCTGATAGTTAGAGGTATGGTTTGGGGCAAAGGAAATTGAGAATCACATATTTCATATGCCCAGAATGCTGACTCTGTCTCTGTTTCTTTCTTGCTGATCCTATGACTTGAAATGGATTTTCCTTCCTGGGCTGGCTTTGAACCATGATCCCCAGGTCCAACCTCTGCCTCCTGAGCAACCAGGATTACAGACATGAGCCACCAATGGCCAGCTTTGCTGCCTTCCTTTTCACATGTGCCCCTTGCCTCATGTGGCTTTCTTAGGTTTTGATCTTAATTAAAATGGAGTAGAACTGCAATCTCAGCTCTTCCAAATACACCAACTGTGATTCAAATATGCCATGGCTACATGTAGCTTTGGTATTGGTGTTATCGAGCTTCATGAGGGAGAGCTTGCTTTACTGCTCCATCCTCAGAGATCAGCATCACGACTCTCCCTAAGTATCTATGGAAGGAAGGAATTCTCTAGCTGACAATGGGGCCATATTAAACTAATCAGAACTCAACCTCTGAGAAAGTGAAGGGGAGAGGGTGGGAAGAGCCAATTGTACCACAACATTCCTCATCTCTCATGACCTCCATTGACCTCTTCCACTGCAAACGGGACAACCAGGACACTTTTTCCTTCATCCTATTTCCTTTGATCCCAAATAACCAACAATGGATTTCCAGGCCATATGTAGCCTGCCATGAAAATGTGTAGCTGTCAAGAAAAGAGTATCATCCATTGTGCACTCCATAAAACAGGTTCAAATGTTCACACCTACCTCACATACTCACATTTATGGATCATCCCACAAAATGAACAATATTGCAAGTTTTACCCAGGTGTTCTCATAAATAAATGGTTCTATATGCACACTGACATACCCTCAAGTCCTGGGTCAACAGCCAACATCTATCTATTCAGATATGTTCCTAAAGTTCTACCACCACACTCCACTCCTATCCTGCCTCCTTTTGGCCCAAACTCCTGGTTCAAAAAGTGAGTCAATTTGAAGTATGGGGCTCACAGTGCCGCAATTTAGAGTTTTCTTTGGACATTAACGTAAGTGGGAGAAGTTGTTACACTACTGGTTTGAGTCATATTTGGGTACTCTTTTCTCACCAGGTGTCCACTGTTCTAACCTATTTAATCTAAAAGTTCCCCCTCTCTCTCTTTCCCTCCCTCTCACTCCCTTTCTCTCTCCTTTCTTTTCTTTCTTGGTTGTTGGTCATGGGGCTTGAAACCAGAACCTAGGTGTTGTCTTAGCCTTTATATTCAAGGCTAGTCCTCTACCACTTTGAACCACAGCTCAATTTCTGGTTTTCTAGTGGTTAACTGAAGATGAGTCTCAAACACTTTCCTGCCCAAGATGGCTTGGAAATCTGATCCTCAGATCTCAGCCTCCTAAGCAGCTAGGATTACATGCCTGGCTCCTTAAAAAAATTTTATTAGTGTAGATCAATCATACAAAAGAATGCATTTCACTATTATATTTTTACCCACCTATATCATATTCTCTGAACCTACCTACACCACATAAATTTTTCTTTAATAAATGTTCTTAATAGATTCATTTCTATCCTAGCACCAGTTCCTTCTTTGCAAGTTCACTCTTGCCTCCATTCAAATTCTAAAAATTATTCCCTCAATTGATTCAATCTCCAAACAACAAATGTTTACTCTCTAGAACCAGGTTCAGCTTTCTAAAACCATTCACCACCACCATTCCAAAACTCACAACAAGGCTTTGGTGAAAGAAGGTAGTTGAAAATTTCACAAAGCCTATCAGAGGCAACAATGTGGTTTATACTATAGGTAAATGGGTAGTCGGGGACACCCACAGAAGTAGCCAACCATTTAAACACATGACTGCATAGCTTTGATCTGAAGAACAATATCAGTGACCAATCTGATATAGAAATATATGGACTCTGTTCAAAATCTTGAGACATTCACATCCTTTCAACGCAAACGAAATAGACCACCAGTTTCTGATGGTTTATGGGACTGGTCTATGTTGGCACACAAAATACTCCTTCTCAGTATCAGGTGTTTATACAGAGACAAAACCATTTCAACATTATTACTTCTGCTTCTAATCCTTTGGAAGGAAACACACTTGAAACCTTTCTTCTATAGGAGCTTGCCTGAGTGAGTGAGAACAAATTTCTCAGGGCTCCTCTTTCCTTCCCAACCCATCTTCAAAGCTTTCCTGGTAAAACAGTCTTTCTTGGCATTTGACATATGAGAATAGCCAAGGTTTCTACAAAGCAGGAAGCAGGCAGTAGGTGCTTTAAGTCATTTTAGTTTATAGACTATTTATGCTACGTACTTATCCAAAGCATTTAAGAACACAGCACCTTGTATGGAAGAAGTATTTGACTTTCCTCTCCTACTTAGATTACTTTGCTGCTTAGAGGAAAGTAGTTAGGCAGACCAGTACAACAATCTGAAAAACTGAGGCTGGAATGTGATATGTCCTGCCTCCACGAAGGTCTTCAGGTCTTGTTCCCACAGCCCGGGTGTGGGTCACACACCTGCCTGTAGTTATACCTCATCACCTTGTTCAACTGAGCTGAGAAGGGTGTAGGCACCACACCCAATGCCACGGCAGTGCATTTCCTTAAGCTAGTGGGAATTTCCGGGAGACAAGTGCACTCAGAATCCACAGTTTTCCCTTCTGTCACCACGTTGACCGAGGAAGTTCTAAGCCCACCCAATCCTATGAAAGGGTGGCTTATACAGAGGTAGCATGAGAAACAGCATGTGAGCCTCTAGTATGGGGAAGCATCATTAAATCAAACCAACTGAAGGATGGATTTGGGAATAAAGAACCAAGTACAAAAAATAAAAAAGAGTGGACAGAGGAGATGATGAAAGAGGAGAGGAAACGGCAGTGCTGGCAGGAAGGCTTACAGGATTCACACCCAGACAACAGTTACAGCTAAAGCAGTCTCTGTCTGACCCCTTGAAAGGACCACTTTCTATTAAGGAGTGAGAGTCAGGGCCATCATGAGAAAACAAACTCCACACACACCAGCTAGAAATGATCAGAAAGCCATGTCACTGGCCTTACCGGAAGGTGACTGAGAGGCACGTCTACTTGGCCCAGAAAGTCGTCTCGTGTCTATGAAGAAAAGAGCAAAGAGTTAATGTTTCCATCCACTCACTTGGTTAGCATATCTTAAAAATGATTTCCCTGCAGAAAGATAGTGGTCCAGGAGCTGACACTGGAGGCAGCAGGGAGGGTGGAAGGCACAGGGCCAAGATGAGGCTGAGAGCAGTCATCAGAACTGGACGCTGGTACGCTCCGGCATCTGGTCTTTAACTGTCTGACACCGGTTAATGCCTCCTTCTAAACAGAATGTGAGGACTCATCTCCCAGGATTGGGAGTCTGTGGTCAAGAGGAGGAAATGTGAGGCCAGTGAGGCTTTGGGGGAAGAACTGGGCCCGATGTAAAAAGGAGACAATACAGAAATGTTGGAGACATGCTAATGAATATTTATCATATGCTATAAAGTTGGCTTTGAGAGTTTCAGGCAGGGTGTCCTTATCATCAAATCTTACTGTCTGCAGATCATTTAAACAAAGTCATTTCAATTCAGTCAGCATACTGCTTGCTAATCCAGTATCTGGGGATTAGGGCTGTAATTCTGGACACACATGTCTCTTCATGTCACCATCTACCACACAGTGTGCTTCTTCCCCATCTAAATGGGACCTGGTCTCTACTTGGTCCATGGAGTAAGAACTCCGGTTTGGGAGTCCCTGCTCTAGACCACAGGGTGTCACACCATGTGACCTGAGGCACAGATCAGAAGATAACAATGACAGTCTCTGCTACCACACACAATACATAGAAGTTGAATGTCTTTTTCTTAAACAGCTGTACAAAGGGATTCCAGTTCAACATGTCAGTTTATGAGGATGATGCATCTTGATCAATGTCACCCCTGTCATCATCCTTCCCCACCCTCTTAAACTTCACTCATCCTCTCGTTTCCTAGTTCCACTGAATATTATGACTGCCTTAAAGCTGGAACATTCTTTATGTGTAATCAAACTTGCCCTGCAGTGAGGAAAACACAAAGAGAGCATCCAGATCACCACATTCCAAGATCTGGACTCTGGGTCGCTTCGTTGCTTTACTAAGAAATATTTTCATTTGCAGAAACAATTTTCCAAATGCACCTAAAAAAAAATCTTTTCTCTTCCATTTAGAAAACCAGCAGGTAAATACGAACAAGATTTATGGAAATGTCTTACTGCAGGTTTAGGAATTTCTTTTTAGTTAAAAATATTTTGGTTAACTGGAAAACCGTATGTGTCTGCTAAAGGATGCATAAAGGATAATGAGAGATCAAAGGCCGCACTGGTTAAGCATTGCACGGAAGAATGAATCTTTATTTTCCTTTTCATGCATTTTAAAAATTGTTATTATAAAAGTGATATACAGAGGGCTGATAGTTACATAAATCTGTCAGATAAAGACTACCTTTCTTCCTTACTTTTCTTTTTTTCATTGGTCCTAGGGCCTGAACTCAGGGCCTACACGCTGTCCCTGAACTTTTCAGCATAAGGCTAGTGCTCTACCATGTTGGGTCATAGCTCCACTTCCAGTTTCCTGATGGTTAATTGGAGATAAGAGTCTCATGGTGTTTTCTGCCCGGGCTAGCTTTAAAACACAATCCTCAGATCTTAGCCTTCTGAGCAGCTAGGATTACAGGAGTAAGCCACCAGCACCTGGCCAACAGTTTATTTCTTTTGGAACAATGTCACCCCTTCCCTCACTGCTGCATTTGTTCACTCTAACTCTGTGCCCCTCCTTACTCTCCCAAAGATAGGTAAAGGAACAAAGAAGACAAAAGGAAAACAAAACAAAAACAGCAAGCAAGTAAGAAAAAAAAAACCCTCTTATTTCCATTTCCTGGAGCTCATTTGGAAAAATATAATTTTATATGATCAGATGCCCATAGATATTGCACCTTTGTGTTCCACTCCTCAGAATATCACCCTTTGAGACAAGCCAGTCTTTCTGATGAGATTTCCAGTTCTTGTATTTCTCCGCTCTAGCTTCCACAACCTAACCTGGGGACACTTTTTGCCCAGCATAAGGCTGCAGGGAGATGCCAATAAGTTGTGCGCATTTTACCAAAAGCAGCAGTCAGCCAGAAGGCCTGGAAACCAACCAAAGTTTTGCTTCCCAGCTCACAGGCCTATCCTCACCCCCCAGTGACTCACACCTGGGACAGCCAAACACAGAGCTGGGGAACAGGCTTAATCATTCTGTATCGGGCTGATTTTGTTCTAATTTTAAAGCTGGTATAAATGTCAGCTAACTGTACTACCAACAAAGAAATGGAAATTTACTAAATACTGGTCATAAGTTGTGTGCATGCCTAATGCAGGCAGCATGATGTGGTAACACCACCACCACCACCACCACCATCAATCATCATCATCCTCATCTCTTCTCCTCCCCACTGCTGGCAGAAAGGAGGACACAGGATGTGATTTTCAGGAGACAACGGTACTCAAATTGCTGCTTCCTAGTCTGGTATTGAAAGGCTATGCGTGAATCATGAACTTAGTTGCATTTTCATAAAAATTCACAGCACAGATATACACCCCCGTTGTTCTGCTAGGAGACCATCTAAACCGATCAAATGAGTTCAACTTTGTCTAGACACCACAAGTCAGGAGCCAAGGCCTGAACTCTGTAGCACAAAACCCTTCCAACAGTACCCACCCTGCAGGCTCTGTGTCTGGGCTGCAGGCTCAGGGAGCAGGCAGGCCTCTCACTGTACCTTCTCATTTTAGATGCGAAACCTGAGTGGTTTCCCACTAGGGGGTGATCTGCCTGATTGAGCAGGCTGACTCCCAAGCTGGCTTTCCACCCCTACACTGTCCACAGAGTGGCAGAAAAGCAAGGGCTTGGTTTGCAGTATGGGGGTCCAGAAGTAAGTCTTTTGACACCAAAGACTGGGGGGTCTCTAGGGGCTTCCATGAAAGTGCTCACCAGCCATTCACTGTCATGCTGCCTCCTACCCGACCTGTGCTTTCTCAAATGCACTTTCACAAGGTGAAGTGTTCTCTGAACATGCTCCTACCAAAATTCACTTGACACGCACCAGATCATAAAACCAAACTCAGTATCCTTTATTAAAAATATATTTATGTAACTATATGTATAAATAAATTTATCTCTATAAAAATAGGCTGGCTGCCAGTGACTCATGCCTATAATTCTAGCTACTCAGGAGGCTGAGATCTGAGGATTCAGATCTCAGTTCAAAGTCAGTCCAGGAAGGAAATTCATGAGGCTTTTACTTCTACAGTGGAGCTGTGGCTCAAGTAGTAGAGCACCAGCCTTGAGCAAAAAAGCTAAAGAGAAGTCTCAGTACCAGCACAATGTGACAATGTGTGTGTAACATGGGTTTCATGCCACTAGTTCCTCTGCGTTTGGTTTTAAGAGAATAAGGGGTATCCTTATTATAACAACAAGTTACAGGGGAAGGGAGTTTTGCCTACTGGTACAGTGCTTGCCTAGAATGCACAAAGACCCAGGGTTTGATTCTTCAGTACCACATACATAGAAAAAAAGCCAGAAGTGGCGCTGAGGCTTAGTGGTAGAGCTCTAGCCTTGAGAAAGTTCAAGGACAGCGCTCAGACCCTGAGCTCAGGCCCAGGATTGGCAAAAATAAATGAATGAATGAATGAATGTACCCATTACTTTAAAAAAATGAAACAAAGCAAAACCTGTGACAAAAATTGTCATTCTCTTATTAACTATCACAGCTCCACTGGATTCCTTGAGGAAAGGAAGTTAGATTTGTTGGGGAAAAAAACCTAATGACATTTTGTTAAAAATAAGGCAAATATCTTCATAGTTTGTACTAGGCATAAGTAAACTGATCTGGCTGAACTTCAGTGAAATAGAAATGGTTCCCTTGATGACCCATTTGTTCAATCTTATGCTTCTGCTTTTATGTCATAATTTGTCTTAAATTCTTAAGACTCTAGGGTTATTTTCTCAGGATACATGACTCATTTTTTTTCCTAAGGAGGAGTTTTAAAATCAAATTTCCTGCAAGGAAATTTTTTTTTTTTTTTTTTTTGCCAGTCCTGGGCTTGAGCTCAGGGCCTGAGCACTGTCCTTGGACTTTCTCAAGGCTAGAGCTCTACCACTTGAGCCTCAGCACCATTTCCAGATTTTTTCTATGTATGTGGTACCAAGGAATCAAACCTGGGTCTTCGTGCATGCTAGGCAAGCATTCTACCACTAGGCCAAAGTCCCAGCCCAACCTGCAAGGAAATTTTAACAGCAAATGTACAAAGCAAAAACAAAATAAAACAAAACCCCCCAAAAGACCCTCTCCCCCCAAATTCCAGATGTAGGCCCCCTACTTTCTCTTTGAACTTAACTAGTGGTGTTAACAACTGACATAATGACAGATTCCCTCAGTAATCAACGCAGTGTCAGGAAATTTAGATAAAAAGGAAGAGTGGCCCCAAATACATTATGGATTCAATGCCATTTTCACTTTTTACCCTGTTTCATCCCATCCTTGATGCTGAAAGCTGTTCCTGCCATAGCTGAGGACATGGCAAGCCAGTAGTCCAGTTTACTGCCTGGCTGGCAAGAGTTCCATGAAACACTGCAAGCCAGCAACACTTTTATCCCAGAAGGTAAATGCAGAATGCTTTCATTCTTGGGACTTTCAATGATTGAAGTTCTGACCTAGAATCACCCAGGTCTAGGCAAAGACACTGATCTTTCCTAAAGGCTCCATTAAGACAGTCTCATAATATGAGCTTTGGTATCCTAGGCAGAAATTCTTTCTAGGGCTCCCTTCTCTGTTGGCTGTGTTCCAGATTCAATCACATTTCTGGCCAGTGGACTCCAATGAAGCTTTCTGGGGAGAAGCCCCAGCTGATTTCTGGGAGAAACTCAAGATGGCAAAGGATGTAACTGGCACAGAGTGCCTTCCTCATGCCAGGTAGGTAGGTTAAGAAACCTGCTATAGGCCACAGAGCACAGAGGTAGCAACCAAAAGGGAATGTCAGCAAGCTGGCTCAGCATCCATGCTCTCATCATTATGAGAGGTACCTGTAATTTTAACTGCCAATATCTCCCTTCCCTCTCGGGAAGCCCCAACTAGCCATGCCATACCATGATGCTGGGGCTACACCTGCCAGTGCAGCAACCCCCTAAGGCACATTGTCCTACAGTCTTTGCCATGTGCATGTTCCTGCAGTGCCCTTTTCTTCTTATCTGCATACTAATATAAACATGAGATGAGTAAAGAATGAGCTTTAAAAAGAAATGGAAGATGTTTTAAATATTCTATATGCTGTGTTCACATCTTTTGAAATAAAGCCTTTTCAATGGGAACAAGACCATACTCCAAAGACTTTCCAGGATACTTAGGCATGGACAATTCTCAACCACTCATCTAGATCCTTCTAAATGTCTCTTCCTCACAGTGGAGCTCTCTGAGAACCATGTCTTTCTTTTTTCTTGCCTGTCTTAAAAAAAAAATTACTTTCTCCTTTCTTGGGATTTCCAAAGGCAGTATAAGAAATATTCTTGAATCTTGTTACAGTCCATCTTGCTGGATATAAAAACCTCTGGGACCAAAATGAAGGGATGGCTGGAAAAATCATACTGCCATGTGTGCAAATGAGTGGAGAGAGACATGTAGGTGCCAATCTGGTGGGATAAGATCTTGCATATCTAAAATCCGTCTATCTGATTTTGCTTATTTGATTAAAAGAAGTAGTAAGGTACTTTCTGGTAGAAAATAAGTCCAATATAGCTGACTGCCTCAACAATGATGGACTTCATTAATTCAATCCTTGGTAGGCATGATCCACAAAATGAGCCGTATCTGTGCCCTTAAATAAGCTATCTTATATACTAGAAACTTTCTACGAAAGGTTTAAAAGCATGCATGCCATATTCAGTACACTAAAAATGACATCTTTCACCACTATTGGACCAATAACTTATAGAATGACAGGTAAATTACAGATGCCAACTTAAAATGTATGCAAAATACTTTTTCAGAATTTAAAAATTCTTTAGGAGTCCAACTGAGACAAATACTTGGACACTGTTGTTTCAAAATATAAAATCAATTGCAAAGTCTAGCTAATTAAAACGTTTCTTCCAAAACTAAGTATTTACAGCTTCTTCTTTCAAAAATAGAAAAAGAGATGTAGGAAAGAGGTTGGTAAGAAAGAACCTGGAAAGGTTGGGGGGGGGGAATTAAACAATTTACTTTGATTAGATATTGAGCCTTTAAGCTAAAGATATCCAAGGATGAAGAGAAAATGGAATTTTAGACAGTAGAAGATGTTTAGACATATTGAGGCAGAACATGTGAAGAAGCACTCTGTCTTCTCTGTGTGGCAGGCTCAGAGCTCTGGGGAGCTGAGCAGGGCTAGTGTGATGGAGACTGAAGCCTTTTGGTCAGTCATGACACTGGAATTACCAATGAAGTTCTAGAACCACAGTCACACAGTTACATTTCTGGTTGAGGGGATAAGATGATGGTGTGTTTTACAATCTCTCCAGTGTAAGTTGTGACCAGAGTTGACAAGAATATGAGTAAATTGCTTGGCTTTCTCTGTTGGGGGGGGGAGGGGGGAGGAGGGAGGGCAATTACCTGTGAAACAGCTGGAGCTATAGGATTAGCAACACAATCTAGCAACCCTAGGTTGCAATCTCTAAATGTCTGAAGTTGCTCCTTTTCTGCCTCCCTTGGTGCCTCCCAACTGAGAAGGAGGTGGACCAATTTACATATGTGGGTAAAAATAACTGCTGGGCCTGGAATGTGGAGGAGATGGGGGAGGGGGCGCACTTTGGGCTGTCCCTGTTTGGAACCCTAGCCTGCTGGCCTGATAGGGCCCAGGATATTAATAGGAATAAGACTCACAGGTGCACAAAGCACAGGGATTTTGCCGGTTGTGGCCAAGGGTATCTGCCTGCCACTCTAATACAGGGACTAAAAAGACAAATCCTGTTTCAAAATAGAATCAGAGGATGTGATCCTCAGGAGGGACATCAAAAGTCATTTAGTGCCACACATATCTGAGACCTCTCTCTCTCCCACTCAAGTGGCTGGCTACTCCATCAGGCTGTCTATTCTGATTATTTCCAGAGACAGGGACCTCCTGTCTGCCTAGTAGGCCAGCAGAAAAGGGATCAATTTTGTACATGCAAATCCCATGTTGACCTAGAAGTATCTGAGTAAACAAACAGAAGATTCTTAATTACCACAGGTCAATTCTTTTTGTCTATAACATGAGGAAATAACACCACTACCACCACTACCAACAAAACCACCACAACAACATACTTTACCTTGCTTAGTAAACTGGCCATTTCATTCAATAAATGTTATTTTTACCAGTGTTTCTTTAAAGTCTAGTACCACCGAAATTTGGGGCTGGATAGTTTTTTGCTGTGGGGGGGGTGGCATTTGGTATTTTGTAGCACATAAGGAAACATCTTTGGCTTCGGTCCACTGGATATCACAGCAGCAGCTAATGCCTCGTTACGATAATAATAATAAAAAAATGTCTCATGGTGTCAAATGTCTCCACAAGGAGGTGAAGGCAAAAGTCCTCCCCGTTGAGAACCATGGTTTTCCCTCTCTCGCTCCACTCCATCTTTGGGAAACTCTGTAAGAATATGCTATTTGTCTCTTATTCACCTTTCTGTAAATTTTACCTCTTGATACACAAGGAAGAAGGCAGAGAAATGTAAATCTCAGTGATCAGAAGGTTCCAGGGTTGAGACTTGGTCCCACAATCTCTTACTCTAACCCTTGAGAGCCCTTTATTTCTCATGTTACTTCTTAAGGGCTAACATGCATGAGGAAGGATGGCTTTATTATTTACTGTAAGAAAGGAACATCCATGGGCCAGGAGTTTGGCCTAGTGGTTAAAGTGCTTGCCTAGCATGCATGAAGACCCAGGTTCGATTCCTCGGTACCACATACATAGAAAAAAGCCGGAAGTGGTGCTGAGGCTCAAGTGGTAGAGCTCTAGCCTTGAGAAAGTCCAAGGACAGTGCTCAGGCCCTGAGCTCAAGCCCAGGACTGGCAAAAAAAAAAAAAAAAAAAGAACATCCTAAATGGGGACCAAGACATAAGAAAGGGTATCAATGTTTGTGAAGTAATGCACCTTCTATCTGGTGAATAGAATGTAACCCTTCTACTAATTACAATAAAAATATATGAAAAAAAAGGAACATCCTATCCTCTAGCTGGTTTAATCTAGCCTCTAAAGTAGTTTTGTTTTTTTTTTAAACCTGCAAATGAAGCTCCACACACCAGACCATGCTTTACTAGGCAACATGACATAACATGATATAGTTTATTTACCATACGATGTCTAAGAATTCGAGAGGCTCAGACCAAGGACTGAGCTACTTGACAAATTGTGCTTAAAGTCAACAGCAAAAGCAGTCAGAATATGGAGGCATATCTGACTATGACTATATACTTGGGGGCACAGAGTAGGGTGCTGTCAAAGCCAAGAAGGTCTGGGATGTGAGAAAGGGAATAGAGGAGAGGATTTTATACAAAAGTCATAGGTGAGAAAAATTTCCCCAGTGCCACCAGCACAACCATGTTTACTGCAGCACTATTCACTTCAACATAGCCAAGGTATTGAATGGGTGCAGATGCCCCGGAATGGATCCAGAAAGAGTATGATATATACATACTGGCATTTTACTCATCTATTAGATAGAATGATACTGTTATCATTTGTAAAGAACTAGAAAGACTTGGGGAAAATTAGGTTATGTGGAGTAAGTTAGGCCCAGAGAGACAAAGGATGCATGTTTTCTATTATATGTGGAAGTTATATTTAGCAAATAAACTTATATGCAAAGCAGTGGGTGGTATACAAGTTTATGCAAATGTATAAAATGAAATACAGTAGATCCAAGGGAGAACTCAAATAGTGTAATTCTTAGAAAGGCAAAGTCAAGGTTCAACAAAATAAACACCATGAAATAGAAGTGGGTACTTGAAAGAGGTGGGGCAGGGTCAAGGGGCAGATAAACAAAGACGGGGAGAATGCAGTCAAGAATCCAAGGCATATCCTAAAAAATTAAGAAGAGTGAGGGAAGACTCTCCCACATGGGTTGGGGGAAAAAAAGAAGAGTAAGGGAAGAGGTGAGGAGGGTAGGGATGAGTGAGAATGTTGAAAGGTGCTACACCAATCTAGATATTTGTATTCATAAACTGCTTTGTTAAATGGTAACTCCTTTATACAACTACTTAAAGATAAACAAAAAAGCTTTCAAACATCCAGTTACTATAGGCAATTAGAACTAGCTTTAGCAGGCACCAAATTTGTTCTCCGTGGCTCAAGACACAAAATAAATTTGGAGAGATAAGTTCAGTTAGCTCTTTGTGACTTTCCGCAAGAATCATGAGCCAAATGTCCATGTCTGAAAGCAGTAGGTATAATGTCCATGTCTGAAAGCAGTAGGTATACAAGCAGTTATTTAGAAAACCTGACAGCTAGGGTTGTCCAACATCCATGGTAAGTTCTTCTCTACATTTTGATCCCTCTCCTCCTTGACCTTGGTGCCAGGCCTGAAATCCACGTCTCTTTCACTTTGTGCCCAATACTGGTGAGTCAAAAGACCAAAGAGGTGAGCAAAAAACAAGCCTTGATGCGAGTGTGCTAGCTCACAGGGTTCTGGATTGAGCCCTAGCACACCAGGCATAACCACGGAGCCCGAGAACTGGTCTTGGCTTAGGAACTAACTAGTTGAATAACATTAGACACAGATTCTTGCCTGACCACACTGTTTCCAGGGACCATTTATTCTTCCTAGGTTATAGACTGCCACAGGCTTCTGTGTCTATAGAAGGCTCCCACAAGCTGCTATTGGATGTGATGAAGCTACTGCAGTGAGAGTTTTAAATTGACTATTGAGAACTGGGAGGAGCAGTGCGTTCCTGCCAGGACCTGCCAACTGGAAAGCACACAGCTATTTTCAGCACCCCAGTGGGTGAGTTAGTCTGTGTACAACCAAAGAACTCCTCTTGTATCACCAAGTTCAGTATGTACAGTTTGAGAAACTCTATTCTATTCTGTGAGGGAAGCATTATGAAAGGACTATAAAAAAATGAAAGGTTATAAAGTTCTTTACCCCTTAAATAAACATAGGAAGCAATGAATGATGTGTAATGTAACGACCAAAGTGAAAGACTAAAGGAGACTAAAGAGATTCACTCTAGGGGTTTTAGAGGTGGTCCCTTTCCTCTTTCTTTACCTTAAAAGATGGTCAGGTAGGATAACGTATGGATAAGCTATTCTCAAGAGACCATTTATATGTTTGTATACTGGCTGCTCTAGAACATGAACTCTTCAGTGCTAAAGAAAACTGTCATTTACAGTAATCCCTAGGCTAGAAAAAGCCTATGCAATCTATAAAATACCAGTTGGTATCAATTTAGGACTTCAATTACACTGTGAACCCAGGCAGAGGTTCGCAGCAAATAACCCCATCGGACCAAGCACAAGTCCTCTATGGTCACTTGCAGAAAGCCACAGGGCATGGAGAAATGACTACAGCAGAGGTCAGCTGCCACTGGAGTTGAGCATGGGGCCAGGACAAAGTTTTTTTTGATGATCAAATATTAATGATAATTCTGCATTCGGTTCCATGATACTTCAGGTTGATATTCATGTGACTTCCATTTCCCCCGTAAGAATCTTTACTTAGGACAAAGACTTCAGAAATATTCATGGTGTTTTTATCTTGTAATTAAAGAGACTGGCTTAAAATGCAAAGGCTGTTCCCCAAAACTGAGGTGTCTGGGCAGGACTAACTTGCTCAGGTGCTCTGAGACATTGCATAGGTCTATAACCTCTCTGAGCAGCTCCAACGCAGGAATGGTCTGTCATCCGATGCTTTATTACAGGAATAGTGAAAACTGCATGGATAGAACCAGCACCCTAAATGCAGAGATGCCTGAGGCCAACTGTTTGTTTGTTTGTTTGTTTGTTTTTGCCAGTCCTGGGGCTTGAACTCAGGGTTTAAGCACTGTCCTTGGCTTTTTCAAGGCTAGTGTTCTACCACTTGAGCCACAGCACCACTTCTGGCTTTTTTCTACATATATGGTACCAAGGAATCGAACCTGGGTTTTCATGCATGCTAGGCAAGCACTCTACCACTAGGCCAAACTTGTAGCCGAGACAATTGTTATACTATGGGGAGGCGGGGGGAGTTCTTTCTGGAATGAGGAAAGAAAGAAAAATAGCCAGAGTGGCCTACTGCCACTCCTGACCTCATCTGTGCATTCCCCCATGAAATTCCTGACCTTCCCACTGACCAAAGTAGGGAAATTTCCAAAAAATTAAACCTCTAATGATCACACGGATGGGCTAAACAGGAGGAAGGGAGTTGGTAAATATCAACAGCCTAGAGATCAAACACTCTGAGTTAAATAGATATATTCAAATACTTGCTTTAAAAACTGCCATGTGGTGTTGGTGGTCTCTCTGTACATTTCAAGCCTTACTGGTAAAAGATACCCATACAGGGCTGAATGGATTCTTCCCAGCTGTAGAAAACAATTCAGGATATTTCCAAGCCACAGGGACAGTGGCAACTTCAGTGTCAAGTTATCAAATAGAAGCTAAAATATGTTCAACATGCACAGAGGTAGTGAAAAATGTTTTGGATTGAGTAGATACTGCATGTTTCTTTTGAAGGCTCAATTTGTCAAAAAAAAAAAAAAAAGCTCAAAAATTTGGTATCTAGGGGCCGGGAGTTTGGCCTAGTGGTTAAAGTGCTTGCCTAGCATGCATGAAGACCAGGGTTCGATTCCTTGGCACCACATACATACAAAAAAGCTGGAAGTGGTGCTGAGGCTCAAGTGGTAGAGCTCTAGCCTTGAGAAAGTCCAAGGACAGTGCTGAGGCCCTGAGCTCAAACCCAGCACTGGCAGAAAAAAAAAAATTGGTATCTAGAAGCCAAGAAATAAATTGGTTATCCATTTCAGCCAAGTTCTGTCTTTATGTCTTTCTCCTCCCAGAAGGGACAGAAGAGAAAAACATGACACATGGACAAAGGCCCCGAAATGGCATCTTCTC
The DNA here is from genome assembly GCF_031878675.1 of Megascapheus bottae. Taxonomy (NCBI): domain Eukaryota; kingdom Metazoa; phylum Chordata; class Mammalia; order Rodentia; family Geomyidae; genus Megascapheus; species Megascapheus bottae. The sequence continues at coordinate 11,718,791 of NC_143527.1, forward strand.
CTGGCACCTTATCATAAGGGTTGCACATGGTGTCTAGCAAACAGCAGTGTTGTGTAGGAAGAATATATTTTTATCCTTGAAATTACAATAGGAATTTTAACTAAATAGAATAAGCCAGAATGTTTTTGTTGTTGTTGTTGTTCAAGAGGTAGACTTGTGTTGAAATGCAGAACTTTTTCACCTTCATCACCTTGGAGCTGTGTATGTAAATGAACACGCTACAATTTAGAAGCAAAAGTTGATGTGGACATTTGAGTGAGTTGGTTAAACATAGTATTTAGAAGGCTACTGGTATCAATATGATGGCCAAGAAATCCTCAGTCACATTACGAATTGTTACTAGCTCTGATCAGCAAATTCAGCCATTTATTTATTTCATTTGACTTTTTCCTGGAAGAAATATGCATAGCCATAATTTGAGAAGTCAAGGAGACAAAAATACAGGGAGACATTGTCATATAAAATGTAACTTTGGATCTTGATCTATATACAAAATGAAATGGAATCTCAAGAACTATTTAATTTGCTACCCTGTTCTTGTCTCAAGGGAACCAGACAGCGCAGGGTTTTGATTACTTAGGTATACTATAGCCAATAAACTCAAATCATAAACAATTTTAAGGAAAAAGAAGAAGAAAAGGAGTAAGCTGTCATAGAGTTTACTGCAATGTTCTAACCATTTTATTATGTGCACTAGTTTCATGTAATCATCCCAACATCCCCAAAGCAGACACAATTATTAGCTTCAGGTGGAATATCAGTGAAGTGTGGTTTAGAAACACTAAGTACAGTGTTCAAGTCTTGCACTGAACGAGGCTAGTCATATATTAGAAGATCCAAACTTCCACCTCAGGCTTGGTCTGGCTTTCTACACTGTCTCTGTAGATTACAGATGAGTAAGTTGAACATCAGGCCTCCCTGAACCACCACCAAAATGAACTGTAACAACTCCTTAACATGGAGGAGAAATTCTGATTTTCCTCTTTCAGAAGAGTATTTCCATAGTCTACAGTAAGACACATGGCATTCATGCAGCCAAGCAAAAATTCAAATGTATCTGAAATAACGCAATGATATATCTCAGCCAACATGTGTTTCCTTGAGGCTGCATCCTAGATCATGGCTGAGGTGATTTTAATTATACTTGCTAACACAGACACACAATCTTTGTCCCTTCAAGGTTTGAAATGGCTACTTCATTCGAGAAAGTGTGCAGCAGACAAGTGTTATCACAGAACACAACAAAAAGAATAACAAAGCAACAAAGCAAAGTACACTGTGAGGGAGGCCCTTGGGAAAAGACTCAAGGACAATGAAAATACCTAGGATGGCAAACAGATGAGAGGTGAGAAACAGAGGACCATCATCTAAATCCCTTTCTGCCACCTTTCAACTCCAAGGGCAGACTTGGGTGTTCAGACACTCACTGAAGGTGTCACCTGCTGTCTCTCGAGATCTAATGGAACCTTTTCTCACAATTTATCTTCTACATATTTATTTTCTCTTCTAGCAAAACCACAAGTGACCTGCCAATAGATTTTATGTGCTTCGCTAGTTCTCAGAGTCCTTAGCAACGGTACAAGCATGCAGTTCATAATACATTCTCAACAGTCACTCGATGTACCTTCAGGGCAGAATGGCCTCTGCAGGACACACTTGGAGTTCTTTGGCTTTCTCCTCTGTAAACTACCCCGAGGCTGTAAAAATGGGATACTGCAGACTCAGTAATAGCCCATATAGCTGTTCCTTCTACCCTGTGTCAGAAAATGTGACGTGGAAAAGTAACTGTGGATGTGATTAAATTAAGGATGATGGGATGGGAAGATTTTCCTGGATGCCCTTAAACTTATTCACAAGTGTCCTGGGACAAGAAGGCAGAGAGAGACCTGACACAAACAGAAGGGGGATAATGTGACCATGGAAACAGGGACACAGCCACGAGGGCAGGAATGCCAGTGGGCAGTGCATCTAGGGCAGCAAGGCTCAGGCCTCCCATCACCTCCAACCCTAGAGGGGAAGGCCCTGCTGGAAGTGTAGTATCAGTCTGATGGCAGCTTCTTGGAACTGGTGTCCTGAACTGTGAGAGCTGAATACACAATACATGTCTTCAACTTTTAAGTCCCTCACTAGCAATGTGATATAGCAGCCTTAGGAAATCTGCATTCAGGCAAAGACCAATTCAAAGCCTATTATGAGGCAATGAACCGATAGGTAGAAAGATGGAGGCCTTTCCCTTGAAATTGTTAAGATGCTCCTACAAGACTGAGCAATCCAGTTCAGACCAAAGACCTGCCTATCCAACACGCCTGAAAGTGCTGTAGAAACAACTTCTGAGTCCTAGCCCAAACAAAATTTCAATCAGTGAGTCAAGTGCAAACACTGCAGGAGATGAGAAGACTATCTGGAAGTCCGTCCCTGAATACTGTCACAAATGAGGTAGGCTATTGCTGGGGGTACATAAAGGAAATCCCTCTCTTGGATCTGTGCATGATAAGGAGCTTCTGGTAAAACAAAGACAGCAATGAAATCTCTCAAACCAAATATCTGAATTAATACCAACCTCATTGACAACTACAGGGTGAACACAACCAATTGAAAATTCTAATCCTACATTGTCTTGGAACCAACAAGATGTACCATATTCAGAATCCCATACCTTGTCTCATGATGGGTTACTCAGATCACGGCACACTAAAAATATGATTACTGTCAGGCCATGGGGATAAGATATGACTATAACATAAATTCTGTCTCTAGACCTCCTCCTATCCCCAACATAATATATATGCAAGCATTTCAAAATCTCTGCCTTTTAAAAAATTTTTCAAATTCTAAAACATTTCTGGTTCCAAGCACATCAGATAAGAGACACTCAACTTTTAGTTTTCTCCTATGAAGCATGAAGGACACTGACCACTTTCTACTATTTTAAGAGTCTCCTCTCAAAAATCTCCTATTTTCATGTATGTGTCCTGAGTGCTATGTGCAACTACAGGTGTTCTGTCTATATATGTCCACAAAAGTCTACTGCATGATCTTGTTTCACAATTAGTATTGAGCATGGTCAGAAACACAAACACAACAGCATGATACCAAGCAATTGAGAGCATATTACGAACAATGAAGTATTCAAATTCTGATGTCTCTTCAAGCTCTCATCAGCGTTATTCATGAGTGCCAAAGCTTGAAAGTGACCAATATGACTTTCAGCAGATGAGTGGCTAGATGTTATGCTTTATCCAGAGGCAATTGAATATTATGCTAAAATGAAATGAGCTATGAAAGTCATGAAGAGACACAAAAGAGGCTTAAAATGCACATTATTGGTGAAAGAAGCCAATCTGGAAGACTAAATTCTGTATGATTGCAAGTATAGGTTTGCCTGAAAAAGACAAGATGGTGGAGAAAGTAGAAAGATGGTGGAGTATTGAAAGTGGCAAAGGTAGGAAGAAGGACGGGACAGAGCCCCAGGGGACTTGTAATGCAGCTGAAATACTGCTGTGCCAGTGACCTGATGGGCATTGCTTTATATACTTGTCTAAACCCACATTTCAGTAACATCATGAGGGTACTCAATGTCAGTTAGGGACTGATGATTCAGTGTGTCAGTCACCTGTCATGTACCATGTATGACGGTCAGTGGGGTACAGATAAGGGGCGAGAAGGGTGGGGACTGTATGAGTGGAGGGAGTGAGAGTCTATGTGAAATCTCTATATTTTCCATTCATTCTGTTCTGAGTCTAGAAATGCCCCGAAATATAAATCTGTTTAAAAACAAAATTCTCCACTGGCCATCAAATACTTCAAGGTTTTATTATGGCTGCTGTTATTATATAACAGCTTAAGTAATAAAGCCCATTCGTTAACAACAGACACGCAACAGAAAATCACTGCGATTGCTTTTTCAAACTGTAATATCAAAACATGAGGTGGGGAGGGAAATCAACCCTGCCTAGAGGTTTAACCGAATGTGGAACGATGAGGTTGTCCCAGAAAAACAAGCCCCAGTGCTCTGTGATTCACATGGTCACAGCTGCTAGCTTTTGAAAGAGCATCAGTGTCTGTTCACTTCAGAATTACTGGATTTTAATTTAGCTACTTCCTAAGAAATCTGGGTGAACAGCTGCTTGGCTTAAAAAAAATGGATTTGAAGCCATTCAGTGCAAGTGTTTCCCTCCCACCCCAGATGCAACTTTATCTTAAAAACAACACAACAACAACAACAAAATACTGGTACAAAATTAGGGAACACCAAACCAAATTCAATAGCCTTGCTAAGAAACCCCACCACTTATGATGAAATCCTACTCGTTTATCTTGACTATCTAAATTAAGATGACATTAGCAGAAGTTGGTAGGAATGGGAATCCTTCTGCTTATTTTGGGAGAAAGAGGCAAGCAGAAGTGGGGCATACATTTCTACAATGTCAGTTCATCCTTGGGGTTCCCATGTGCAAAGACGAAAAAGAAAGGTCAACACCAGGATCAGAACAACAACAAAATATTGGTAGCACCGAAGGCAAACAATATACAAACAACTTCCCAATATCAAAATTTCCTTACTCAGACTGCATATAAAATAAACAAGTCATGTGAATCTATTATTATATACCAGAAAAAAATAGTGAGTCAAAGGTAATAAGATGTTTTGTAAAGACTGGGCTATGTTAATTAAAACTTTAAATAAATGACAGCATAAAAAGCAGTTTATTATTACATGACCACAGCATATGGCCAGGGAATTCTTAAGTAGGAGCTGCATTGTCCACAGCCTAGATATTAAAATCATTGTGTTTTCTTTTTACTTGCAAAAGGCCCACAGGTACCATATGATATCTTTTTTTATTAAATAATTTATTAACATTGATTTCTATATCACATCATTTGATATATTTTAATGAAAGGGTATTCATTACTACTTTTTAAAATAATTTGGAAACTGCTGAAAAGGAAGTGTATTCACTACCTGCATCATGAAACTGTAACCCCTCTCTATATCACCTTTACAATAAATTTTTTTAATTAATTTATTTATTTGTGTGTGCATATGTGTGTGCACACACACGTGCATGTGTGTGTGTGTGCACATGTTGGCATTGGGGCTTAAACTCAGAGTCTGGATGCTGACCCTTAGCCTTTTCTGCCCATGGCTGGTGTTCTACCACTTGAGTCACAGCTTTACTCCTCACTTTTTGCTGACTAATTAGAGATTAAGGTCTTGTGGACTTTCCTTCCTAGGCTGGCTTCAAACTATGATCCTCAGGTCTCTGTTTCCTGCATAGCTAGACAGGTGTGAGGTACTAGTGTCTGGCTAAAAATAATGTATTTTTAACTTAAAAAAAAAAGGCAGCTAGACTGTCACATGAGCTAGACTGAATTTTCCGGGACACAAGCCATTTTTGGTTCTTTTTACAAAGAACCATCTATGGAGAATTCACAGATACAATTATTCCCCAAACCCCAGAATTAATCTATGCCTAATACATACCAGGTAATATACAAATTTCCCCTGATTAACTATTTTTTTTATATTGCTTGGCAAATTTATTTAAACCACTAATGTCAAGTTCTTGGTCCTTACACAGGCGAATCTGAAACAACCCAGAAAAATCATATGCAAAGAAAATATTACTTTAGGTACATCCTATCTATCCTAAATGTGTTGCTGGGATCTCAGTATACTAAACTCATAAAAGGATGCAGAAGATTGGATAGCTTTCCATTCATCTGCCTTCACGGTTACTTTATGAGATCAAAAGATGCCACTTTCCTACTCATGCTCAACTTAGTAATAACCATCTATTAAGCTCCTTGTATATAGTCTACATATCCTAGAGAATACTAACCTTAGGGAGTTTACATTTCATATACTTCTTTGTACCAAAAAAAGTACATCATAAACTCATCCATTTAACATTTAATGAGAATTTAATGACATATAAAGTATTACACAAGACCTCAGTGGGGAATGGGAAAACATACAAAAATCCCTGGCCTCGTTGGGCACTTAGATAAAAGGATATAAGTGGAGACATATATAGAGGCTTCTATAAATACAAGACAGAATGTAATACGAGCCACAAGCAAGGTAAAAATAAAATACTACGGGAGAGCAGAGGACAGGAAGCATGACTGTGGTGGGGGTAGGCAAAGGAGACCTGGGATTGAAAGAGATGGCAGATGCAGGGTGAGACGCAGGGGACAGGAATACCCCTCTTCCACCCAGGCAAAGGGAGCAGAGTTCTGTCCAGTGGTGAGGATCCAAGAGAGTCAACAGAAAAACACCAGCCAAGGACAGGACTGCTCGTGGGGGAAGGCATGTCTTGGGGCATCTGTGGCACTCTGGTCATACAGCTTGTTAGCCAGCTGTGGCTGAAGGTACTAGACATTTTTTTTTTTGCCAACCTGGATAGGTGATCGTGCAGATGCCCTGCCTGCCATCCTACACTGGCTTTCCTCATGAATAAGTAATAAATAAACCATTCAGATTTCTGGGTATGCCAACACACCTGTCTATTTTAATGACCCAGACCAGTGGGCTTTTCTGTGGACAGCCAGGGAAAACAAAGTACTATCATTGCCGGGGCCTACCGGCAGCAAATTGGGGTTCCTGAAATAGGGGGCAGGGACTGGAAAAAATAGAAGAGAGACAAACACATCGGGTCTGGGAGGTCTGCAGCCCGGGTAAAAACTGCTGCCTCGTTTATTCTCAACTCCAGGCTTCTATCCCTTCTTTAAACCAGGGAACTTCCAGGTGTTACATTCATATGGTAAAATCTCAGGTCATTTAAACAGAATAAGGCCAGAAAACAATAAGACAATAAAGCCATTGTCTGATGCAAATCAAAGTACAGTTTGATTCCACTCTGGCTCCCAACATATCATTACCTTTGTAATAAGACAGAAAGTTCTCTGTCTAAACAGATTCTCATCAGAGAGAATCTGAGGAAAATTTCATTCTGCATTTCAGCATGGGTTACTCATCAGTAATAAACATTTGCATCAAAGTTACACAGAGAGAATAAACTGTCTTGCTCTAGACTGGAGAGAACAAGCAGGTACCTGCGGCTCAGGCTTGTATTCCCAGCTACTTGGGAGGCTGAGAGCTGAGGATCAAAGTCTGAAGCCATCCTGAGCAGGCAAATCCAAGATGCTTATCTCCAATTAACCACCAAAAAGCCCCAAGTGGAGCTGTGACTCAAGAGGAACAGTGCTAGCCTTAAGTGAAAAAGCCAAGGGGCAGCCTAGGCCATGAATTCAAACACTGGTCAAAAACAAACACAAAAACAACCCCCCCCAACATTGAAGAAGATATTGAAGAGATTCTTTTCCTCACACATCACTTCTAAAATACTACATTTGCATTAACATAATTGTCACATGCAATAGGATAAGAGATTACCGCTCTATTTTCAGATGTGTTAGCAAATTCAGGCCTGGTTACTATTGTGCCTATGGCATGAAGTAACCTGGATACTCAAACCTGGGAACTCTTTCCGGTTTGCTAGGAGGGAGAACTCAGGAGCTGAAGCACCACACAGAACAGAATCTATTTCCTTTTGCATTAATGAAGTCCTGCCAGACAATGGGTTTCTATCTCGTTCAGTTTTTCCAAACAACAAATATGGATCTATTTTTACAAGTACTTCACACTAATAAGATTAACCAGAGAAATCTGGTTGTTGTACTTCCTTCTTGAACTTCCTGGTTACAAAACCATGCTATAAATGATTGGTACATTAGTCATTTCTTCATTCATTCATTCAGCAAATTATTTAATGCCTGTTTTGTGTCAAATATATCTACAGTTTAATGTCACTCCATGAATTTACAAGGATATTAGTTTATAATAAATAGATCTAATTACTGGACAGTTGGTAGTTATGGAATATGTTAATAGTAAAAGCAGATGGATATGAAATATATCACTTTTAATTGTTACCCAGGAACTTGATGAATATCAAGGCAATTAATTTCCTATGGAAAAACATGAGTATTAATGGCACATAATGCCATCTGTGCAATTAAACTAACTTACAGCAGAATCTGAAAATTTTGTCAACAGCTGCACAGAAAAATCTGTGTAAGTACCACGGCTCTAAAATGTAGAGAATCTACAGAACACATTCTCCAGCCTGAGACACTCAGTAGATACTTGGTGGTGATGAGGTGTCAAGTGGACACTTCCTTTTCCTCATTACCCAAGACTTCACTTGCTGTTACCATGGAAGCTACCAAGGCTGGAGAAACGGGCCTCTGAGCCTGTGTGGCGTCTCATCCCACACCTGCTGCCTGCAGACTGTGGGGGAAACACTTTACTGCTTGTAACCTCACTCCAAAAATGCTTTAAAAAGCAGATGAGAAGTGGGTGTGGTGGCTTATACCTGTAATCATAGCTGCTCAAGAGGGTGAGATCTATGGATCTTAAGTATGAAGCCAATCCAGGCCGATAAATCTGAGATTATCTTAATCAGCGAATAAATACATTATACATTAAATAAATCTAGAAGTGTGGGGATTATAGGTCAAGTGATAAAGAGCCAGCCTTGAATGGAAAAAGCTGAGCGTGAATAAGGCCTTCATTTCAAACTCCAGTACCAGGAAGAAAAAAAAAAAGAGAGGCATATTTGAAGACTGTGTTGGCACACAAATTCAAGTTCATGACCTTGTCTCCAAAATAACCACAATAAAGAATGTAACCATCACTGCCATGAGACCCTTTTCACTAGCATCTCAATATAGCAAACTCCCGTAAGAGAGTTGTTCAACATTTGACCAGCCTCTATCCCAACAGTTTTATAAAGTTAATATGATCAAAACTTCTGTTCTTTTTTTTTTTAGGTCCAAGACTGGCACTTGAATTCCATACCTGATGCTTTCACTCACTGCTAGTGTTCTACCAACTGAGTCATGTCTCCAATCCCTCCTTTCATTGTTAAACAGCAAACCAAAGCTTTCAATAATCAATACATTATGAACTGTAGTTAAATCATTTTGCTTCCTTTGCATGCAGAACAAAAATTGTCATGAGAGGATTACCAAAACTCACATGAGAGCTAACACTGACATTTATTTCCATAGACTACTCCTTTTACATTCTTATAAGAAATTTTATAGCCAATTTTCCTGAACTAGAAAAGAATTCACTATTCACATTTCTGTCTGATTCATAAACAAAAACATCTTCCCATTAAAAAAATAACCAAACACAGAGAGAAGGGAGCATGCTAGCAGATGTTTCCTTTCTCGTCATGGTTTGGCAAATACATTTGTGGTCTTCTGTTTGTTTATGATCATTAACATATATCATTTTGTATAATGAACCTTGACATAAGAAACACGATCCTTCTTTACAGCCTTCTATTAAATAGTTCTCAAAATTGGTAGAGGAAGAGCAAAATTTAGTGAGAACTACTGGGTGGGCAAATTAGTTAGGCATGAATTAGCCAAGTTCTACTCTAATTTGATTTTCAAGCTTGTTTCCTTGCAATGTTCAGGATCAGGCTCAGCTGCAAATGAATCTGGAATATGAACTATGCATTTGATGATCATTGTTGCCTTTTCTTTATATATTTCTTTAATGGTTCTAAGAGAACCCATCCCACCCTCTGTGACACAGCAAGTGAGATCTGCTATTTTGCTTACACATAGCTAATGCAATCACAATGTTCAGGCATGCCCATCACAAAACGACACTGACTGGAATTCAAGCCCCAATACAATGATCCAATTGTCAGGTCTGATGTTTGCTTTTTAACAAAACACAAGATGCATGAGGAAACAAATGAAAATGTTCACCACAAACCTCTTAAAGACCTCTTACTGTGAAACTATGCACTAAGTATTTCCAGTTAACTTGAGAACATGAAGAAAGGTGATAGTGGTAGATGTATAACTTCTATTTATAAAGTCAAGGCAGAATTACTTTAATTCATATGGTTGCTACCTCCATGTTCATCAGACATGTCTTGCAGAAGTGAATTCATGATAAGATCACCTTGTAGGCTGCTGGTCTGTTGCAAAGACGTCACCTCAATCCACTCTACGGAGTTCAAGGACAGGAAGCATACACTAGACATGAAATGCTATAGTCCCCTCTCTTCCTTGTGCACGTAACTTACATAAACTTCCTTCAGCCTCACATTTAAACACAATCACTGAGCAACACAGTGTCCTCGATTTGTCAGTAAGTCAGGCATGCAGTTGTCTGAATTCTTTGGCAGTGGACAAACATATCAATGAGACAGGAGTTTCATGCTGAGCAGATTATTCCTTTTTTGATCATACAGGTCTTTATTAATCTCTCTAGCATTTTAGTAGAACAAAGTTAAATGAGGACAAAGTTAAATCTTAACAATGCTAAAGGTGTAGTGTACTGGGGCATGAAACCAGGGCCTGGGCATTGTCTCCTAGCTTTTTCACTTAAGGCTGGTACTCTACCTCTTGAGCCACAGCTCCACTTTCATTATTTTCTTCAAAAAAAAAAAAAAAGAAGGCTCAAAAATCAAAAAGAAACAAATGTGCCTCTTCTTCAAGGCAAAGCTTTAAATTCTTTTCCAAAGGTTCAATTAATCAAAATAAGGGGGAAATCTCCAGATAGCAAGCAATAACAAAGCCACTAGGGAATGTTGGGTGAAGATGTGAAAGGCAGGTGAATGGCTTATTACTTTTGTGCCCTGTAATCATCATCCCCATTTATCCTAAAGAAGAAAACAATTACTTTCCTACAAAAAAAAGCAGATTAGTCAAAGCACATAAGTCTTAGAGTCAATATTTTAAAAAGAATACTGCACATTTTAATGCCTGTATTCAAGAAATAAACTTTTATGTCTGGGATTAATCTTGAAGCTGTCCTGCATAGCTGACTGAAGCACTCAAGTGAGTGAGAGCTGACATTCAGCTGAGATTTTACAGGGACTCTCTACTCTACGTTTCTGTCTTATCTGAGCATCAGTACCAATCCTGTCTGAGGAGCAGGCCTAGTAAAGGGTCTGGGCAGTGTCCCCGTGGAAGAAAAACCTAAAAGAAAAAAAAGAAACTTTGCACAGGGCACTTTTGTGTATTTTCCAAAGGTTCCTACAAGACAAATTAGAAGATACATTGTCTCCTCAAGAAAGCATACAAACTCTGCAAACTAAGGGCTACAACAGCAACAGCAATAATGTAGATCAATTCCTGGAAGATGGCAAATGACAGGCATTCACAGGAAACCTTGAAATACAAAAGGCCATTTTCACAGAACTGACGATCAGTAAGGGTTGGGTTTTTCTGTTCAAGATTATATTTTTAATATATCCATTCACTCAACAAGTATTTATTGTGTTACCTTTGATATGTAATACTAGATGGCAAGTGACCTAATTCTGAACAAGGCAGTAATAATGATTCTGATTCAAAGCTAGCCTTGGTAGAAAAGTCTCTGAGATGCTTATCTCCATTTAACCTGTAAAAAGCTGGAAGTAGATTGTGGACCTGTGGCTTAGGTGGTAGAGCAGTCGAGTTGAGCAAAAAAGCTAAGGGACAGCACCAAGCCCTGAGTTCAAGGTCTAGTACCAGCTCAAAAAAAGGAAGGAAGGGACGGAAGGACAGACGGATGGAACATACTACCCAGAAAAATTATTAGGGCTCTCCATGAATACTCATTCTTCTCACACATGAACACAAAGATATGTCCCTAGATACAAGAGACAAAGTTGACATCCATCAAAATGACTGACACATCATCCAATAGTAACGTGATTGTGGCAAGACTGATTAGATTTAAACCGGCACCAAATCAAACAGGTAAAGATATGAAGCAGTATTAAGAATCAAATATGATATTAAAGTAATCTGTATTTTAAAGTGTTCTGTATTTTAAGTACAAGAGAAGGATAAGAACTGAATTTAGTAAAAATTCGGCTGAGCAGAAACAAATGCAGAGGTCACCAATGACGTCCCTGGAACTTCACCTTATCAATATTAATCACAGGAAGGCTATTTATAGGGATTTAACACATCAAACGGCCAAACAAGATGTCACCTGAAAGATATTTCTATGCATGAACAAGAATTACAGGGGTGCCTTTATTACTATTGGACCCTAATGAAACTTTCAGAGATTTAAAGGAAAAGACGATTCATAAAACAGATATAACTGGGCTGGGAGTTTGGCCTAGTGGCAGAGTGGTTGCCTAGCACACACAAAACTCTGGGTTCGATTCCTCAGTACCATATACACAGAAAAAGCCAGAAGTGGTGCTGTGGCTCAAGTGGCAGGGCGCTAGCCTTGAGCAAAAAGTGTTCAAGGACAGAAAACAACAACAAAAAATAGGTACAACTCAAAAATTGAATATAATTGTCAGAGAGTAACTAAAATCCAATCAATGGTGATTTGCTGCACTATTTACCACACTTTTATGTCTATTTCCCATATTTATTTGAAGTAAGTAGGAACTTGAGACTGAATTTGACAGCAAGACGCACTGCCATCATTAGTAAAACATCTATAATATATATACTATATTGCAACACAGTATAATACATACAGCCTTAACTTTTTTTTGTCAGTAGTGGGGTTTGAACTCTGTCCCTGAGCTCTTCAGCTCAAGGCTAGCACTCTAGCACTCTACCACTTGAGCCACAGCACCACTTCCGGTTTTCTAGTGGTTGACTGGAGATAACAGACTTTTGTGCTTGGGCTGGCTTTGAACTGCAATCCTCAGATGTCAGCCTCCTGAGTAGCTAGGATTACAGATGTGAGCCACTGGTACCTGACTGCATTCTTAAATTGTAATATATAGAGGAGTACATCCTTAATGTTTGACATAATTAAGGAAATGATGAATAGCTTTACTTTGCAAACAGTACAAGGGCAATTTCTTCAATTTCCTATCAGCAGCACAGCATAAGCAGACACAGAGAGAGATGTGTACAGTGTTTAATTTCATCTAGCAGCAAACAACCGTCTTCTGTATGAAAAACCCAGTGAGTCACTCTTAGCAAGAATATGTTGTGCCCAATATGGTCTTTCAAATGGCTTAAGGGTGGTGTGTGTGTGTGTGTGTGTGTGCGCGCGCATGCATGTGTGTAAAGTTTCATGGGCTTTCCAATATGGGCTGGATTTGAACTGGGATCCTTAAATCTGAGACTCCTGAACTGCTAAGATTACAGGTATTAGCCACTGGTGCCCATTTGGTTTGACTTTTAGTTTATGATTAACTATATGTGTATATATATATATTCAATTTACAAACATAAATAAAATGGAAATAAGAATCTACAGAGAGGGGCATGCATCACCTTCTGTTACAGTGTACTGAGCAGGTACAACGCTATACAGGTGAGCATATGCAGGGCTTCCCAGGCCACTTAGAAACCCATCTTAGCCACACACATCAGTCATCATCTAAAGTGGAGAAAGCCAGTACTAATCCTCTTGAGATGCGCGAAACACAAGCAGAGAGAGTGATGTTGGAGCAACCTTCCTAGGTCACCCTAAGCCAAGAGCCTGACCTCTCACCTTTAACCATGACACATGTGTAGATGCAACATTGATGCTAGCATTTCTTACTCCAAATCTAAAGACCTTACAATATTCAGTTCCTGTCCCCAACCCCATCTATTGGCCATACCCAACATAAATGATGTGAATTGCTAAGAGTGTAGTAAAACTATGCCACAAAGGATGGGTCAGAAAGCCAGATACCAGTGGCTCATGCCTGTATTCCAAGCCACTCAGGAGGCTGAGAAATGATTACAATTCAAAGCAGCCTGACTAGTAACCAACAAAAAGCCAGAAATGGATCTGTGGCTCAAGTGATGGATCATTAATTATCCTTGAACAAAAATGCTACGGGCCAGTCCTCAGGTCTTAAACTCAAGTCCCAGTGCTCATATTTACACACACACACACACACACACACACACACACACACACACACACGCGCGCGCGCGCGCATGCACGGTATACCTCAGAATGGCAGGGAAAAAATCACATGACAAAAACGAAAGGCTTCTATAATATGATTTCAAGGAGTGCCTTGAACACTAAGCAAATGTTCTCTATTGGAAGTCACCACTTCCATCTGCATGGCACCTAAGTGAAGAGTTGTCATCTGTCATTTGTGGCGGAACCCCACTGTCAACCTCCTAAGTGCTTTGCCCAAGTGCCTCAACAATGAACACTCAGCGAGAGATTATAATCAATCATTAGGATGACATCTCTATGAGGAACATTTCAGTTATGGCAAAAGTGTACTTATATTAAAGGATAGTTCTCAGATTGAACATCATTCCTGGTTTCCCTTGATCTAGCTTCACCTACACTAATCTGTGTGCCTGAGACTTCCAATCTCCAGAAAGACTTCAAAGTCATAAGATAACTAAAAGCCACGCCTGAAGACCCTGCCCCGGCTTCTGCCCATCTAGGTCCTTCTAGACAGCAAGTCAGCCTTTCCTGATTCAAATCAGACCTCTTCTGGGGAACCCCACTCCCACTTCCCTTCCTACACCTGAGGCAGGAGCATGGTCCTGGTATACACACACATAGGGACATTTGGGGTGCTATTTAACTTCTAAAGTCCTGTCCACAGCCTCTGCTACACTAGCAGGTGTGGATTATGGACAGGAAGGTATGCTGAGCCTGCTTCTGGGACAGGAGGGGCTGGAATCCTGCCTGTGACCTTGGCTTTGAACAGAGACCAAAACAACAACAACAACACATTTCAAAGAGACTTTCTTTCTATTCAAAAAACCTGCAAGTTTCACAAATGACTGTGAAACTTTAGGAAGTCTGGCCTAAAATGCTATCTTCTGGAACTTTTACAGAAAAAAAAAGCTTTTCTTGTTATGAGTAGATGAATTCCAGTGAGGGAGGAAAAGGCTTCTCTGAACTTATTAGATTCTGAGATTTAAGTCTACCAGAAAACTAAAAGGGATCTTTGAGAACTTTTTAATATCTGTTTAGAAATGATCAGAAAAGAAGGAATTTTGGCTATTTCTCTATGATACAGAAGGAGAAAATTAGCTAGGGAAGAAAGTCATTCTGAGGTCACCAATTTTAATTAATTTTTTCCAGTCCTAGGCGCTGTCCCTGAGTCTCTTTGTGCTCAAAGCTAGCGCTGTACCACTTGAGCCATAGTGCCACTTCCGGCTTTTTCTGGGTGGCTTATCGGAAGTTGTTGTATCCCAGGCTCTCAGGAGGGACTTGAACCCACCACTGAAATCTCCAGTCCCCAGTGATTAGAGCCTGGAGTCATTTTAATAGCTATGCAGTGACTGCTGTCCACCTTCGGCTGGTTGAGACCACCCTGTAACATCAGTGGGGCTGAGTTTTTAAAGGTAAACACCACATGCAGGTGGTCATCATGGTATGATGTCACCTTATGATGCCCACATTCAATAACCACAAGGATGAAACCACAGGCAAGAGGTCATAACCGCACTCAGGTGGTCGTTACCACCTGATGCCACCATATGATGTCTTAAGTCAATAACCAAAAGAACAAAATCACATTCAGGTGGTTGAGCAGGTCAAGCATTTTTACAAAAACAATCTGGCAGCTGAGCTTGACAAGTAAGTACAGTTAAGAGTCTCAAGGACTTTTCTGCCCTGGTTGGCTTCGAATTGCAAACCTCAGCTCTCACCCTCTTGAGTAGCTAGAATTGATGCCAGGTGAGTCACCAGTTCTCGGCTGAGAGTGCCAATTTTTTTATTTTATTTTTTTTTATTTTTTTTTTTTGCCAGTCCTGGGCTTGGGCTCAGGGCTTGAGCACTGTCCTTGGATTTTCTCAAGGCTAGCACTCTACCACTTGAGCCTCAGCACCACTTCCGGCTTTTTGCTATGTATGTGGTACCGAGGAATTGAACCCGGGTCTTCATGCATGCTAGGCAAGCACTCTACCACTAGGCCAAACTCCCAGCCCCGAGAGTGCCAATTTTTAATGAGGAATTCTTTACTATGTATTTGACTAAGGTTTTACCAGGAAAGATCACATACTGGAGTCATTTGTATTCCCACATAAAAAACTGACTGTGTTTTCCTCCACTGTACTGAGTTTGAACTCAGGGCTTTGCACTTGTTAGGCATGTTATATCCTCAATTCTCTTTTGCTTAAAGCAGAAGATCACAATAGCTCAAAAGCTATGTACATATGATCATACAGGACGAGACTAAACGAAATGAACTCTAGGATATGGAAATAAGAGGTTTATTTTTGTGATTGTGGTTCTTAATGTACTATGTGAAGTTATTTTTCTTTTTTCCCCTTATGGTTATTCTCAGATGGTTACAGTATCTGACCTTGTTACCTGGTATACTGTATATATGTTTATTTGAAATAGGAAAGGGAAGGGGTAAAACAAGATGATTGGGAGAGAGTGGTGGGAGGGAAAGGGGGACAAAAACATAAGAGATATCAAGTTTCAAGAAGTAAACAACCATTATCTGACAAATGTAACTGTAACCACTCTATACATTATCCCAACAATAAAACACAATAAAAAAAACATGTTGAAAGTAGATAAAAACTTCAGAGAACAAGAATAGATGTAATCTGGATTCTTAAAAAAAATTTTCAGAGAGGATCTGGTGTTTTTTGCCTGGAGTTGTCCTTGGACCTGGAGATCCTTCTACCTCTGGAACAGTCAGGATTATAAGCTGTATCACCTAGAACACCTGGCTTGTTGACTGAGCTAAAGTCCTACTAACTTTCTGTCTGGGCTATCTTCAAACCATGATCCTTCTCATCTCTGCCTCCCTAGCAGGTGGAATTAAGGCATACCTTACTGTGCCTGTTTTTGAAATTGAAGATTTGTGACAAGAGCCTTATCAGTCTAACCAGTTTAAGATATAGCAATAATTCAGAAGCAGATATATATCAGCTAGGCAAGAACATATCAAAAGGCTCCAAATACATTTTTTTGTAATGGCACATCTTAGAATCTCAAAATATCAAATGTACTCACAGGCTATTTTATCAGTCAGCTTGCACTCAATCTAAACACTAGTTCTTCTCATAATCAAAATGAAATTCAGATCAGTGTTGGGAGAACTTTGGACGCAGTCCTGGGAGCAATGGGTGTGTATGTGTGTGCGTGTGTACTGGAAAGCAGAGTTTGGAGCCACAGGTTTTCTGATTCCATTTAGGGCCATTGAGAAGCCAGCAACCATGCTGCAGCCAACAAGTCAATATCTACTACACTAACAAATTCCTGATAGGCAACCTGCCCGGTCATTACTCCCAGACCCCTGCTAGCCAAGCCAATCCCAGAATAGACACCCAGGCTAGCATCCCTCCTTCCTCCATGCCATGACTCCTGACTCTCAGTCTAGACCCTGCGTTCCTCTGTGGCTCTGAAATGAACCTCTGCTGTTTTTTTCACTGCTTCTATACTTCCCAATGCTGTTTTTCTCTTTTCTAAAATAAAAGCTCCTGGGGCCAATGTCTCGGAGACTCCCAAAACTCATAATTCCCTTCATCAGACACAACTTCTAAGCCTCTTTTCACTGGCTGCACAAAGCCCCACAGCAATGTGGAACTCACCATGTGACACAGGACAGGACGCTTTCCTCCACTTAAACACTCTAGGACAAGAGTCTCCAAGTCCATGACCATAAACCAACACCCAAGTCAGTCTCCAAATTAGATACCTGTACACTAGACATGTACCTATAAACAGAAGACTGAGTGTGGCATCACTGGGCCTTCTTTAAGCTTAATGCTTCCTCCTATCTGTTTTGTTGGGGGTAGGATAATTATCAACTTCCCCACTAAACATTAAATATTATAAACCATCATCATTCTAGAATCAGCCACATTTGCAAAACTCATTAGCAATGTCATGTATTTTAAAGGCCTGCCATTAATTCCTTGCAGAAACTCTACCGCAAGGATTGTCACTTTACAAATAAGGAAGTGAATGCAGGAAAGTCAGGTGGCATGACATGTGGACGTAGCAGTGGCAGCAAATGGCCCTCAAACTAAGAGTTTGATTTCTTTACTATGCTCTTAACAGGCTGTCTTGTTTACTACATACCAAACGCTGTGTCATCATTTAAGTATCTATTTCTAATGATGTATTAGCGGGCAAAGATTTAAAATAGGTAGTCCTTCCTGCTGGTGCTAGTTCAATCACAATGAGAAGACAGTAGCACAGCTGTGTCCCATACAGCTGTTTAAGGAACCTTGCCTGGCCTCAGTTTTCCTGTGGCAGATATAGGTGACACACAGCCTTCCTTATTCAGCCAAGTGCAATGCCTCTGACCCACAATCCCAGCAGGTAACAGGTGGAGCATGGCCTTAGGCAGTTGGTTTGCCATGGTGCAATGACTGGCATGGCAGCCTCCCTTCGTGTAGGACAGTCAGACGTCATTTCCCAATGCCAAGTAGCCAGAGCCTCTACACACTCTCCTGTCCTAGACTTGCCACCTAGCCTTTTCACATTACTCAAGAATTATGATGGTGTGAGTTGGACAAGTTTTGTGTGTGTGTGTATAATTGCATGACATGGGAAAATCCAATGACTTATATGATTTACAACTGATCCCACTTCTTACTTTAGACACAAATTTACAACTGATCCCACTTCTTACTTTAGACACAAATATACACTAAACATCATAACAAATTCCATTAAAATCTGGGCCAGCAGTACCGTCTAATGTTCATAACTGCAGCTACGGGAAGGAGATAGAGAAAGGGAGGAGTGTGAGTTGAGGCAGCAACTCAACCAACCAGCAGAGTGTGGTGGCACATGCTTTTAATCACAGCTACAAAGGAGGCATAGGCAGAAGGATGGTGGCCAAGGATGAAGGGGCAGGCACTCTGAAAAACAAAACTGTCTGCTCAAGTGGGACAGTGCTTGCCTAGCAAGCAGGACACCCTGAAATTAACCCCCAGTACCAATAATAATAGCAGTAAGTCAGTTAAATCAGATGCTATATAAACTGTATTATTAGTACTTATCATATAAAAATCATGTTGCTAAGAAGTATAGAAGTATGACTATAGAGGTCCCTAAAACCCCATGTCTGCTCTGAAATCTCACAGATGACAAGAGTGCCACCCTGCATGGAGCCATTCTTTCTGACAAGGAAGAGGACCTTCCCCATCCACCCTGTTAAAACAGAGCTGGGTGCTGGTACAAGGCTACCAACTCTGGCATGGAGCTCCTCTTTCTACAACTTCAGAGAATATAGTGAATAAACCCCAACACGGTTCTTTTCCCTTTGTAGTTGCAGAATTCTATTCCTGATAACAAAACACCCACTCCTTTGACCTTCTCAGGCCACTGCAGCTGTTTCGCAGCTGTCTCGGTCAAGTGTACCCCCCGAGCAGATCCGTCCGTCTGCCCATCCTGTGCATGGCTCCCTCCTCCAGCTTCCGGGAAAGCAGCTGTGCAGCACCCCAGCCCCCTCCAGGGCTCACCTAGGGCAGCAGGCTCAGCAAAGCAAGCCAAGGTTAAACTGTCAGAACGTAATGTCAGGGAGGCTCTCTCTCCGCTATCACTAACAAACCATCCTGAACCTTAAGAGCTCTAAACAATGGTGACCACACATTCTCTCTGACTGGCATGCAGGCTTAGTAAGCAGTCCCTTAGGTGGTGATTGACACTCCCGAGGGGCAATGTCACCTGTTTGCCACACAGAAGGGGATGGCCAGCAAGCTGTACTTGGGCTTGAACTTGGTCTGGGAGTTATCCTTAGCATTTTTGGTCTTGGCTGATGTTCTACCATTTGAGCCACAGCTCCCCTCCTGTCTTTTTGCAGGTTCATTGAAGAGTTCCTACCTGGGACTGACTTTGAACGGTGATTCTCACATTTTAGCCTCCTGAGTAGCTCTAGGAATACAGGTGTGAGCCTCTGGAATTGCTTTCTGAATAGGGAACCTAAGCTTCTTTATGAGTCAGCTGTTTCCCCGAAGCAAGCATTTCCAAAGACATGAGTAGAAGTTGCCGGTTCTTTAGAGGCTCAGCTAGAACCACCCAGTATCTCAGACCAACCTGGACCCCAGCAAAGGAAAATATGCTCCACATCTTGATGGGGAAAGGTTTAGGAACATACATGAACACACACACACACACTCTCCCTATCTGTCCTGTTTGCTCCTCCAACACAGGGCTCCCATGTTAATTTAACAATGGGTGTGGGGCTGGGAGTTTGGCCTAGTGGTAAGAGTGTTTGCTGAGCATGCATAAAGACCCAGGTTTGATTCCTTGGTGTACCACATACGTAGAAAAAGCTGGAAATGTGGCTCATGTGGTAGAGCGCCAGCCTTGAGAAAGCCTAAGTACAGTGCTCAGGCTCTGAGTTCAAGCCACAGGACTGGCAAAAAAAAAAAGGAAAGAAAGAAAGAAAAAAAGAGAGAGAAGAGAGAACGGGTGCATATTGTATGGATATATATATATAGCCAGACTAAAATCCACAGGGAGGTCTCCAATAGCAAACTTGAAGCAAAACAAAGCAGGTTGGTAGAGTCCATAGAATGGAGAAGAGTACACCTGTTAGGCAGCCAGTGTGCCTAATCCAGACCAGGAAATTATAAAAAAACCACCCATGATGGATATGATTACTGACATTCCAAAAACAAACAAAACCAGAGCCAACAATAAAAGAGTTTAACTACCTATACAAAATGCTTTCAAAAGTCAAATTAGAACCTCCAGGCTCAATACACATTCCCAACCAACCTATATCCCTGAAACCTCAAAGAGGCAAATCGCACAGGCCACAAGAAGTGGTCCACAGGCATCTAGGAGAGATGCCACGGTGGACAGAGGCCCTTTCCGATCGCAGGAGAGGGGAGATTCTAGCTTTTATTTCAGGAGGGTTCCTGTGATTGCTATGTCTCAGCTTCCTGTTTACTTCCATAGTCTATCTCTTGGTCACATACAACAACAATCATCTGTAAGTTCACAGGGCTGTCTTATTCAATATTTGCACCTGCAGAACTGTGTACCAGGTCTGGAATGCCTAAGGAATTCGGAAGTGTTGCTTAGCCTGGCTGACACCTGTGCAGGAAGGCATCCACAGCAGGCAAGTCACAACCCTTCTGGACTTAGTTGATGCTTTTTCATTAGTTTTGGGAAAGAAAGCCTAACTAAACACCAGTTTCCTTCCAGCCATCCCATTGTGCATTTACTACTTATGAGAAATTAACATTTACATTTACTGTGTCGTCACACAAATTCATTATCAGTATAGATTTGCTTCCTAATCTTTCAAGTTTTATCAACTCAGTATTGAAAAAGCATGCAGCAAATAAATCTGCAAAGGAAAATCTTCGATCATCTTACATGATGCTCTCACTCTTGAGTAAGTATCAAGAAAATTGAATATATGGGGGGAAGCAACTGGGAAAGTGTGCTATTTTCTGGTGTTTCTGAATAGAACAGGAAGACTAGGGATGACGTGCCATCCACGCTTCTCAGCCCCAGGTCTGAAGTTGGAATTGGCTGACAATCTCGAATCAAGTACTGATGTACCCAGACACTCAGGCAGGACTTGAACCCACAGCATTAAAGTCACTAGCACTCAGTAAACTGAGCTAAGTCATTTTAAAAGCTGTGCAGCAACTGCTGGTAGAGCCCTGAGCTTCAGTGGGGCTGAGGTTTTTTTTTTTTTAAGATTTTATTAACATTGATTCTTTATATCATATTTAAATTTTTTTAGTTTTTATTAACATTGATTTTTACATCATATTTCAAATGTCATGTTTAACAAACAAGTATTCAAGAAGGGAATCTCTGTATACAATCACTGGCACATATATTTTAGAACATAATTAAAATTCAGCTGAGGGTTTATATGTCGTAGATACAAATTAATATATCTAGTAAAACATGATGTCTATAGAGTATATAGCCCATCATAGATTTTTATGTCTATGTAGTTATGTTTATATCTCCAAGATCACGTCCATAATCTTGGTTATGCAAATACTGAGTCATCACTGTTGTACTGTTTGGAACCCATGCACCTTTTGTTCCTTCAGTCTTGACTTATCTCACTCAACATGATTCGCTCTAATTTCATCCACTTCCCAGCGAAGGCCATTGTTTTATCTTGTCTGTTGGTTATGTAGAATTCCAGTGTGTGTGTGTGTGTGTGTGTGTGTGTGTGTGTGTGTGTGTGTGTGTCACATTTTTTTTTGTATCCATTCATCTGCAGTAGGGCATCTGGGTTGTTTCCATTGGTTGGCTATTGTGAATAGTGCAGAGATGATATTTTAAATGTCACGTTTAACAAATAAGTATTCAAGAATAGGATCTCTATAATCTGGGGGGCTGAGTTTTTAAAAGGTAAACACCACATGCAGGTGGTCAGAACCACACACAGGTGGTTGTCACTTAATGATGTCACCTTATGATGCCCATAGTCAATAATCACGAGGATGAAACCACAAGCAGATGGTCGAGCAGGTTAAGCATTTTTACAAAAACAGATGACAGGTTATTTTAGTATATCCAAAATTACCAACTAATTCTCCACACCAGCTTTATTGCTAGACTCCTGAATTCAGAGATTAGAGAGAGCAATCAGGATTAAGTTGGGAAAACACCAACTGAAAAATAAGGAATGTACTTTTATTATTATCACCCAACAGACATGACAATAATCAGTGAAGAAAACTATCTGCTGGTTTCCATGAACATTTATCCTGATGCATGATAAATGACAAAATGCACATCAGGTACATGCCGAAAGAAAACTGGAGATAAACTTAATCTGCAATCAACCACATCTTGGTTTGTCACATGGATTTCTATAATTTGTAAAGACCAAAAGCTTTCTGGAAAAGGTTTCTAGCTACAAGTTACTTTAAATAATTTTAGGCCAAGTACAGTGGTTCATTACTATAGTCCCAGCTACTTGGGAAGGAGAGATGGAGAGGCATGTTGTTTGAGGTCAGCCTGAACAAAAAACACATGGGATACCCTAAAAACTGGGCACCATGGTGCACGTGTCATCCCAGTTACGAGGAAGCAGATGGGATCATGGTCCAGTCCAGCTTGGGCATAAATGTGAGGCCTTATTCCAAAATCCCTAGAGCAGTGAACTGCAGTGGCTCACACACGTAGTTCCAGCTACTTTGAGATGCTAAGGTTGAGAGGACTACAGTTTGAGGCCAACCGGGCAGACAAGTCCATGAGATCTCTTCTCAGCCCCAAAGCAGATGTAGTATTGTGTACTTCTCACCCTCGTCCTGAAAGGTTGTCTAACATGGAGACTGTGCCCAGGCAGGAAGTGATGCCCTAGCTCAAAAACAACCATCACAAAGCAGGGCTGGAGGGTGGTTAAACAGTCAGAGAACCTGTCTAGCAAACTCAAGGCCCTGAGTTCAAAACCTAATACTGGCAAAAAATAAAGGGAGGTTGGTGGGAGGGAGGAAGGAAAGAAGGAGGCAGATCACTGTTTAAACCCCAGTAAACTCTACAAACAAGCAAACCAATAAACCCATAAGTGATTTCTTCTTTTTTCTAGCTGATATAATAAAGAGTTAATGAGAACCAAATACGTTTTTGCAAAACACATTCACAGGAAAAGTAGCCATTACTAAAAAAGTGACCTTGCTGTGGCTTTCTTTCTTTTTTCTTTTTTTTTTTTTTTTCAAACAAACCACCAAAGCCTTCAAGGACCTTTAACTTAAAAGTCATAAAACTAGAAGTTGCTGGTGCTTGGTAGTCACATGAGCCATAAATTCTTTTTGTCTTCTTCCAGAATATTTTTTATTGATTTTTCATAGTTCTTCCATAACTATAAAGAACAAAATCCCCTAATCCAGTACCAAAGAAAGAAAATTCTAACTAGAAAGGTGGGGTTTTTTTTGATAGAAAATATACATATTTGTCACATATCTACAAACCCTTTGAAGAATTCACATCTTTTCCTTCTGGGGGGGCAATGACAACAAAAGCAGCTAATGTTTACTAAGTATTAATATGTACCAGGCTTTATGCTGAACAGATGGTGTAAATTACCCCTACTGGATCCTTATAGTCAAATATCCCAATAGCTAATCTGATTCCAGCAATACAACAAGAGAGCCAACAAGTGAAATAAGCAAGAGACATGGGAAGGAAAGACAAAGGACATCCACAACATCATGTGCTGTATTTAAACAGGTGACTCCTGAGAATTGGACTCTTGACCCAAATATTTTTAATTAACAACTCGGTTCACAAAAGAGAACAAGTGGAGGGTGGATGAACTATCTCCCACTCTGGAAAATAAGCTGCCCCTAGCCATTTCCCATGCAGAAAAATCCAGAAGGCTCAGATTTGGCTAGACTTAAAACCTGAGAAGCAGGAAACACAGTGGTTTGGGCATCAGGCCACCTGTGGCCCAAGCTGTGATGCAGCCTTCTTCCATGCCCTTGCACAAGCGAACACAATGTCTGCTTTCCGACCCAGAGAACCATTATGGTCTGCTTCCTTTCCAATATTCTTTAAAAAGTTCAAGAAAAAAATCCTTTTTACTCCTCGCAATTCATGAAGATCTGACAACTGGCTACCTCTTTCAAGAAGTGGAGTTTTTTTTTTTCAAAAAGCCACAAAAATGTGCTCAGCTAATATTTACAGCAGAAAGGTATTTTAGTGCCTGAGAAAGGAGGTTATCTGTACACAAGGGCAAACAGGCCAAACTAGTCTGGCCCTGTCTGGAATCAAAATCCCACTTGACTGACTTTTACAGCTGGGAACTGAGGAGAAAACCAGTTTCTGCCATTGCTAAGCTATTAGAGGAGATAAGCTCTTCTTTATAGACTTTGAAAATATTCACCTAGGGTCGCTCAACTGCTTTTAATGCATAGGTATTACTCAAAACTCATTTGAATGGAAACTGGCTGTGAGGGACACTGGGCCTCAAAATGTATCCTTTACCTGCATCCAAAGCAGCCTATAATCAGTACTCACAGCAATGGTGATTGCTAACCAAATGCCACTTTAAGTTGTCAGTGGTATCAACTTCTGATGACAGACCTGACTGTGTACCATAACCCCGTCTCCAAAGTACCGGGCCATATCTCCCTTCCATAGCTATTAACCTCCCTCCTGGCTCTGAGACCCTTTCGGTGTGCTAATCAAGATGAGTAAAATTATTTTTATTCAGTTTGTACATTATCCTGGGCAGATTTCATTCCATTAAAAAATCAGCAGGGTATCAATAATTAGAATAAACCAAAAGGTATGATTTGGGCACTGGTGACTCACACTTATATTCCTAGATATTTAGGAGACTGAGAGCTGAGGATTGGGATTTGATGCCAGCCTAAACAGACAAATCACTCTTATCTCCAATGAGCCAGCAAAAAGCCAGAAGTGGAAGTGTATGGCTCAAGTGGTAGAGCACCAACATCTGACTGAAAAAAAAAAAAGCCAAGCAAGAATACAAGGCTAAGTTCAAGTCTCAGGAACAGCACATGCCAAAAAATAAGAAAATTAAAAAAGTGGTCCAAAGACAGGCAGTGGTGGCTCATGCCTATAATCCTAGCTTTTCAGAAGACTAAAATCTATGGATAAATGTTTAAAGCAAGTCTGAGCAAAAAGGTCTGTGTAATTCTTATCTCTCCAAGAAGCAAAAGGCCAGAAGAGCTGTGGCTTAAGTGGTAGAAAACTAGCTTTGAGTGAAAAAGGCTGAAATGAGCCCCAGGCCTCAAATTCAATCCCCAGTGCACGTAACTGTGCACGTATACACTACACAAATGCATGCACACACACACACGTGCATGCACGCATGCACTCGGTCTTGTCAGTAGTTTGCACAGGGCCAAATATTCTTTCTGATCTTTTGAATCATTTAAATTATATTCTCCGTGCAAAGTGGAAAATGACAACCATTTAATAAGGTAGGACACACTTGCCTGCCTTGAGAATCTATTCTGCAGGTTTTCAACAATGACATTTTAAACCTTAGATCTCTATTCTATAAATACTGTGCACTACTGCCACCTCCCACGTTCCACACACGCCCTACCCACTCCACCCCCGCTCCTCTCTCTCCACTTGGGCAAATCTTCCTGCATCTGTTTTGCTTGGCAACACACACCAGCATTCCAATGGATGTCACCTGGCCCTGGGTAGAAGATTGCAACATATTCATAAAATGAGAGACCTGTGCAGAAGGAAAAACAATATCCAGTGAAGTTTCTGTGGGTGGCAATCCTCAACCTGCAGGGCTCTGGTTGGAAAAGGAAGAGACTCTGAACTACCCATGTTCAATCTTCCCCGATTAATGTGCTCAAAGCATGCTCTGCCTCTGCACAAGCCTAGATTTTCCAAACAACACTGAGACGAAGCGGACTGAGGCCACTTTATGAGGCCCACGTGACTTCCCTCCAAAGCGTGATGTCTATTTTTTTCCCTTTGTTTAAATCCACATTATAATAAAATTGTCCAGAAAGTGAGACAAAGGAGAATATCTGACTTATCAGACACTAAAAACTTTCTGCCCTGCTCTAGCCACAGACAGACTCACTTTGCCCATCCCCAAGGAAATGTACAACAGCCCAGAGGGCAAAAGTGATGGCCCAGGAAAACATGCAATCATCTTGCTTCCAGAAAATGCTTCTTGCTGTGCCCCACTGGCTCACATGTGCAATCCTAGCTACTGGGGAGGCTGGGATCCAAGGGTTGCAGTTTGAAGCCAGCCCATGCAGCAAAGTCTGTCAGACTCCTACCTCCAATAAACTACTCAGAAAGAGCCAGAAGTGGCACTATGGTGCGAGTGTGTCCAGGACTGGCAAAAAGAAAAGAAGAGAGAGAGAGAGAGAGAGAGAGAGAGAGAGAGAGAGAGAGGGAGGGAGAGAGAGAGGGGAAGAGGAAGAAGGAGGAGGAAGAGGAGGAGGAGGAGGAGGAGGAGAAAAAAGAGAATGTTCCTTAAGGGCCTGTAGGATAAATGAGTTATTTTCAAAGCTATGGATCTGCACTGTAGCCCACACATTATTCATCAATGGACTATATGCCTTGTAATAAATGCAATCTGCACATCAGAAGCAGACTTTGGTGCAAAACTGCAAAAAACACACCCACCCACATCCTGGCGAGCCACCGGCAGCAGAAAGCATCTTGAAATAACATTCCCCAGAGGAGCTGAAAGGCCTTCCGTTTTTTAAGTCACCACAACACAAAAATAAAAAGCAAAGGAGGAAGGTGGGGTGACCTCCTGAGAGCCCGGATGATCCCTGGTACCCCCAGGGCACCAACAATGTGTACTGGATGGGTGAGAGGAGGGTCAGTACAGGCCAGGGATAGCGCTTTGGGCCCTAAATGGTGGCCTCAGCTCACACTGGCTTCCCCAGGGTGGCTCCTCCCCTCTCCTGCTCAATGCCTTCGCATGACTTCCCCTCTCTTATGTGCTCCCCTTGACTGAGCTGCCTCCACACACTCCACGCTCCCTCCCTGTGTGCCCAGAACTACCACCTGTGCATCTTACGGCTCCACACAACTGGCACCAGAGACCTTGGTGCTTGCTCATTCCTCTGGAAGGATGTCCTCTCAATGAGGTGCCAGGTGCACTGGCCATGTCCCCAGGACGCTTTCCCTAGCTGCTCCAGCTATCCTAACCTGCCACCTGGGGGGGACTCTCAGCATCTTCTTCCACACTGATTTTGGCACAGAATTTTGGCTCATTTGCCTCTACCATGGATGGGGCATGTGGCAGGAGCACCCTGGGTTCTCATAAGGAGTCCTTATTACCTTATCTACCAGCAATGTCACTGAGGCACTAAGCTGGCAGCTGTCTCTGCGGGGGGGGGGGGGGTCACCTGGGGAGTGCTACCCATTTGTTCAGGCAGTAAGAAAAGTTCCATCTGTGCAAAACAGGGAGGGTTTGGGAACAGTTTAAATAAATATTATGACGGCATGAGTCAGAATAACATGACCATCTCCTTCCCCAAGGCATCCAAACGACTGCCAAAACAAAGGCACTGAAATGGCAGTCAACACCTAGAACCGCCCAGGTGTTCTCTGTTTCCTTGGCATGATACAGACAATAGGGGCAAATTTTCCATCACGGCCTGAGCTCTTCAGAGTAGGACCATTCTTCAACCCAAAGGTGAGGGGGGGGAGGGGATGTGGTTCTAGAATTCTCTACCTTTCACTTCCATATAGGACACCAAGCATCCAGTAACATTAGTACTTGATTAAAACAGACTAAACTCTTTTCCCAAGTTTGAGCCGTTTGTCTAGATCACGCACTGTGTAGCTTCTTAACAAGAGGAGTTGTGTGATTTTTCATCTGTCCCTTGTTCCTTGGTCTCAACTGGTCTCAACTACCTCTGGCTTGTGGGAAGCTACAGAAGATCTTTCCAGGGCCCCTTGGGGTCACAGTCCTGGGCTTAGCACCTACTGGGGCCACCCATCAGATCAGCCTGCTTCCTCTCTGTGAAGGGAGAGAGCTATCACAGGCAAAGGGCCACCCTATGGTACCTCGGTGTCTCTCTGTCACACATGCAAAGCATAGGAAAAAAATCTGAAGATAGTTGTCAAACTCCAGGTGCTCTTCAAATGCCTCAGGTGTTGTGAACTGCCAAACACTGCTCTGCCAAGAGTCAGCAAGGCACCTTTTCAGAGATTCTCCCAGAGCCCCAAGTCTTATATCCCTAAGATTTGTCTCCGTTTTGTTTTTAGGAGTGATTCCAGCGCTGCCCCACAAAAGGATCCCACCAGCTCTTCATTTGAACTAGGTTTTAGGGTACTGGTTTAGAAACAAGAAGGACAGACCATTGCTTTGGCGAGTGAAACTGCAAGTTTAGTAGAATTCTAAACACAGGCAATGAACACCTACCAGGAGGACTGAAAGATATAATTACATTAACTGCAGGAAGCATATTCTTATGACATTAGCATTTTCATAAGTAAACGTAGTGATACAGAAAACTACCAGCTGGACCATTCTACACATGTATTGGCTAAAAAGAAAATTTCAAATACATTTTTTAAAAAATGGTTAAAAAGGTATTTTCCCAGGGCTAGGCCAGTGGCTTATTATCTACACTCCAGCTACAGTGGAGGCAAAGGCAGGAAGGCCACAATTCAATGCCAGCCCAGGCACACATTCTAGGCGGGAGGACCATAGTCCAGAACCAGCTAAAGGCAAAATGTACACGTACCTATCTAAAAAATAAGTAAACAAGGGACGTGGGGAGCATGCTCAACTGCTCCAGAAATTAGGCCCTGTACCACTGAAAAAGAAAGGGAAACATTTTTAAAAGGGTTAATAACCTTAGGCCTAGATATTACTACCAAATTAAAAAACTATTCTCTTCTACTCTTTTGTGTGCACATGCCCAAGGGTGCTGTAACTAGGAAGTAAACTCAGGGCTTCACACTCTTGCTTTGCTTTTCCACTAAAGGACAGCATTCCACCACTTGAGCTATACCAGTCGGTCTCCAATACGGCAAGTGGAAGTAAAAGCCACTTGATTCATTGCTTCCTATAAAAATGGGGTCTGTGAATTCCATAGACCTGAGAAATGTAGAGATTTCAGTTTCTTTATATCTGGCAGAATTTCATCCGTTTGGACAACCGGGTACACAGCATAATATCTAATAAAACGAATAGTTTAAAACAATATGGAGCATGGACAAGCATATAGGAATTGGTACTAAGTATCAGTGTGGGGACAGTGCCCAAACTAAGGAAAACAGGGCTGGCCAGGTGCCTGTGGATCATGCTTGTACCGTGAGCTGCTCAAGAGGCTCAAATCTGAGGATCACTTTCTGAAGCTAGCAGAGGCAGAGGAGACTTGAGACTTCTTTCTCCAGTTAGCCACCAAAAAGCCTGAAATGGAGGTATGGCTCAGGTAATAATAGAGCAAATGTGAGTGTTTTGATAATAACACACAGTCACCAATTTCAATTGCAATGATTAATTCTGTGCCCTTCTTCCACCGTTGCAAATGTCTTGTCAGTGCAGGTATGAAAAGGCATTTAGAGATTTTAATTACCATTTCTTGAGCAAGCTCCAGTAGTGGCAGACAGACTGACAAACACACACACACACACACACACACACACACACACACCCGGGATAGCTAGTCCCCTTTCAAATTTATACTTTCATTTTCTGACCTGTCTGGCCACTGGGAAATATAAGCACTTACTCACAAATGTCAGAACATGCTATGGCTGTAAAATGATCTATAGACATAAAATGAAAGTTACCTGGAATTCAATCTTATCCATCCTGCAAATGAACTTCCTGCTGAGACAGGGTGATACCTCAGAAACACACCCTGAATTCAGGACACAGAACAAAACCATCAGGACAATAGGCCTAGCACCTCAGAACACATGTCTTACTTTTTTTTTTTTTAAATGTATCTTCCTCACTAGTCCAGCTTGCCCAAGTAATCTACTGCTGAGTAACAGAGACTGGGAGAAAATATTCCAATGAGAACATGAGATGCCCACCCAGTTAGTAATTAATCCTCATTGGTCCAGAGACTCAACATTTGTAATGCCTACTTTCACTAATACTTACTATACTTTCTTTTAGGCTTTTAAAATATTCCGTCTGGATAGCAGATGCTCTGTTTTGATACTCCCTCTAGGGCAGGCTATGAGCTAGTATGCTTCTTGAGTGAATTAAAGAAATTAGGAGATTGCAAACAAGGTGACAAACTTCTGAATCATCATCACCGTGCAATGGGACTCCCAATCGTGTGACATTTGCAGAGAAAATCTGGGTGTTTTGATAACTACACAACCAACAATTTCAAATTACAGTTATTAATCTTCTCCCCTTCCTCTACCATTGCAAATGTGTTGGTAGTATAATTTAGAAAAGGTATTTAGAGATTTTTAGTTGCTATTTCTTGGCAATATAATATACAGTTAATTAATTTTTACTCAAAAATCTGCTTGAACATTTCAAATTATACAAGTAGATAAAAATTGTATAAAGAAATACATTTTTGTGGGGGATGGGTGCTGGTACTAGAGCTTGAACTCAAGAGCCTTGCACTCTTTCATGGCTTTTTCTGCTCAAGGCTGATGCTCTCATTTGGGTTACAGCTATATTTCCAGCTTTTTGGTTAAGACTCTCACAGACTTTCCTATCTTGGCTGGCTTCAAACCACAATCCTCAAATCACAGCCTTTTGAGTAGCTAGGATTACAAGCATGGGCTTCTAAGTTCATTCTTTTCAAAAACTGTATCATCTCAGGGTGGTATTGGGGACAGCCCTCAGGAAACAGCAGGTAACAGCGGAAAGGCTATCAGCTGGTATTTTCCAGAGGAGCCACAACACATGTGATCCTTGTGTTTAATGCCATGCTGCCCAAATGCTAACTGTTCCCAGTTAGCCTGACTCATCTACTCAGCTCATCAAAAAGCAACTCCCACAGGCACTGCCTTATTTACACCTACCAAGTGACCGAGGAAGCTGCACACAGTGGTATGTACTTTTTAATGATGGGAGAGCAGGCTTAAGAGAGTTTTAACTCTCTCAGAATCCATCATAACTTGCCAAGTTTGGTTCTTCCTTCCACAAGGAAGGTACTGACAAACAGAATCACTGACAAACTTCTTAGCAAAAAAAAAAAAAAAAAAACCCTGCCACATCACAAGATGCATTAAAACTGCCTTCTAGATTAACACATTTCTTAACTGTACAAAGATAAAGACAGGTAAGCAGTAGGTAAAGATGCATATTCTATCATATCTATACAGCACATATTACTATGTACACACCATGTTACCTTATGACTGTATCAAACCCCTCTATCAGGAACAGTAAAATAACACAAATTCACAAGCTAATTGTAAAGATCCAGTGAGAACAACTCCTGAATAATAGGAGAGTCACACATTCCAAATGAAATATACAGAAGAGGGGCTGGGAGTTTGGCCTAGTGGTAAGAGTGCTTGCCTAGCATGCGTGAAGACCTGGGTTCAATTCCTCAGCACTCCATATACATAGAAAAGGCCAGAAGTGATGCTGTGGCTCAAGTGGTAGAGTGCTAGCCTTGAGAAAGCCCAAAGACAGGGCTCAGGCCCTGAGCTCAAGCCCCAAGACTGGCAAAAAAATATATTATACAGAAGTAGTCTTCAAACAGTAAAATGCTAACACTGAAGCTATCTATGGCTTCAAGTCCCGGGTGACTGTGTTGACAAACATAAACTAGCCTTTTAAAGTATCCCTGAAAAAGAGTAGAAAGTTACAGTCATATAAATATAAGGTCATCTGGGTATATGATCATAAGAAGAAAAGATCTTTACTGTGTCTGGGAGGGAAAAATGTTTATAAAATCCAATCAAAACGCAACTGATGCAAGGACACTATTTTTTAAAAATCTAGTATAAAATACAGTTGACTTTCAGAGCTTTTTTTTAAAGGGCCTTACATCTAAAAGAGCTCAAAAAATTAACCCTTCCCTCCAAAACAAACCCTCAAAGAAACAAGAACTCAAATAATAAATGGGCTACAGACTTAAAGAGAGACTTCTCAAAAGAAGACATAAGAATGGCTAATAGACACATGACAAAATATTAAAAATCTCTGGCCATAAAAGGTTAGAATAACCATTATCAAGAAAGTAACAATAACAGGTGCTGACAAGGATGTGGCCCAAAGGGAACGCTACTGCAGTGTTGGTGGGAATGTAAAATTGTTCAACGACTCCAGAAAGCGGTATGGAGGTTCCTTGAAAGACTTAAAATATAGAGCTTCCCTATGACCCAGCAATCCTACTCCTGGGCATTTATCCAATAGACCACAAACAAGGCCACACTGACACTATCAACACAATCATGTTCACTGCAGCATTGTTTACCATATCCAAGATAGGAATCGACCCAGATTCCCCTTAGTGGATGAATGGGTCTAGAAAATGTGGTATATATACACAATGGAACTCTGTGTTTCCATCAGAAAGAATGATACTGTATCAATCATAAGTAAATGGAAGACTTGGAAAAAATTATGTTAAAGTCAAGTAAGCCAGACCCAAAGAAACACAGGTGCATTTGTAGTAATTAGAATGTGCTTATAAATCTACAAGTAAACACAATGGATAGCAAAGGACAAAAAAATTACCCTTGGACATGATAAATTAAACAGGACTCTTAAACATTCACACAGTGGGACCCAAAAAGGATATCTTAGGAGAGGATCACAAAAGTCCAATAGTTGTGTGCATATGATTGTATAAAATGATGTTTATCAAAATGAACTCCAAGAAATGGAAACAAGAGGGGTTTTTTGTTTGCTTGTTTTGGTTATTTTGCTTCCCAGCTCCCCTTTGTCTCTGTTTTTTATTTCTGTGCCTTTTGTCTTGTTATGTAAGTTTATCTGTTTTTTGAGGGGGAGGTGTTGTAAGGGGGACCATATAAATGATAGGACAAAAGCTGAACTAGTTTTCAGTGATACCCACTGTGTTGGAAATGAACTTTACAATTTGTCGGGGATGGGGTCAGACGGAGAAAATGAGGGAAGAGGTGACACTGTTTAAAAAGAAATGTACTCATTACCTGAGACTTATGTAACTGCAATCACTCTGCACATCACCTTTACAATGGTTTTTTAATTTGCTACCATTAATATAATATTTTCTGTATAATAAAAGCATCTTCTCGACAAGGTTCAAACTGAAAGGCTTCCCCAAAAATAGAATCTGGCTATTCCTTTGTTGAATGGTAAAATGAATTTTTATTCACAGCAAGACTGTGGAGCTATTTTTGGGAAGGATCTGCTCAGAGAGGACAGAGGAAAAGTTCAGAGAGCTGAGGATAGAAAGATACTCCCTTCCTATGAGTGTGGGGAGGAGGTGTGAGAATTCCTGCCTCTGTCCCACGGCCCTCCTCCCTCTGTTTACATTACAAACTCCTGTGTCAGCAAGAAAGTGAGATGTCCCTGACCCTTTCCAAGGAACTAGTGTAATGTTATATACACAGTAGGCCTTAAACACTTAATAACATTAATGGGATTAGAAAGCTGGCTCCTCTCTCTTGTAAAATACAGAATTTAGCAGTTGCTATGCACAAAACGGTATTCTAATGGGGAGCACATCTGCTTCGGTAAAGGTTGGCCCCACCTCTTTGGAAGAAATCTTACACAGCTAGATAATCAAGCCAGATAACATATAATATAAGCTAAGATAAATACGTTCATTAAATGGCTACTACCTATGACTTAGGCTGCACAGAAGTATTCTAAGACCTCTGAAATCAACTTGCTAATGGTAACTGAAAACTTTTAAGAATCAATGCTGCTTTACTGATGATGGCTGACCTGGTGGGAATCTATTATCGTTCTATTTCTTCTAAGAACCTAGCTGGTTAACATTTTTTCACAATCATGGCCTCTTTTGGATTTGGTCATGACTGGGTATTTGAGAGACTCAGACTGATAAAAATGCTCAGCTATTTATTGAAGCCTGTAGTAAGATCTGAGGCATAGCTTATGAAATTTGAGCACATTTTTAAAAGGATCCTAAGAGATATTCCCAAATGAAAAGTTATTCTATGCTAGCCAAAACACAGACTGTAATCCATTTTGGTTAATTTTTCATGTACACTTAATAATGAAAGACATTCCAACCAAAGCAGCAGATATTTGAAACGCCAAAAAAACATGGTGGCAGTCAGACTGCAGACGCCCCAGTAAATGTTTTCCTTCAAGATAAATAAGGCCGTGGCAGCTGTTACCTCCACTTACCATCCCCGGTCCATATGAAACGTGCGTACAAAGTTGCTGAATGGAGCAGACAGTTGTCAGCAGACGAAGACTGTTTTTGTTTTTAAGGAAAAGAGCTTTTGCTTGAAAGACAACCATCTACTAATTCATGTACATGTGTAAAAATACATACATACATCTGAAAACTGTCACTTCCTACCTCTTATTCTCTATTTCCAAATTTCTAGAAACCGTTCTCCATTATACCAACCTTGCATAAGTTGACACTTAGAAAACACAATTATAGTACGGTCTATATATACTAGCCCAAATGGGATTTTAACTGAATAAAATTCTTTGTTCTTGACATCTGAACTGCAAAATGATTTAGGTTTTACTAGTGCAACTGAACAGTTATCCAAAATCTCTGAAGTGTGGTTTTTGTGCCCAGCCCCCTCAGTCTTTGTGTAGTTAGGGGTCCAAGCTCAGTGTGGAACTGTGCTGCTTCCTAAAAGCCTACAACTGTCATAATGGTAATGCTTTTGGGGTATACTGAAATTCAGATTATTGTATAGTAAATTGTATGGGTCTAGACCAAAGCAATGCACTTAACTGCTTTCTAACAAAAAGGTTGGATTATAAAAGTAAGGGGATATGGAAAGAGAGACAAAGAAAATTGATTTGCATTTGGCATAGGATTACACCTTCACAAGGGTGGAAACCAATGAGAAAGCAGGGATAAAATTTGTTTTGATCTCAAAACTAGTTCTGAACATAAAGCAGTAAAGCACAAATCCAGATTAATACTCAGTCACCTGCTCTGAAAAGGTAATTCATATGTGAATTAATTATCTTCTAGTTCCATCCTAAAACTTGTAATCACATGAAGTTGGCAGGAGAGGGGGAGATACCTATTGCAAAGTATAAGGAATCTGTCCTTTGAGAAAATACTCAATGCTTCGTAATTACGATAAAGAAGAAGAAACTGTAATTCTAACTACTCAGGAGGCTGAGATCTGAGGATCTCGGTTCAAAGCCATCCCGGGAATGAAAGTCTGTGAGACTTTTATTTCCAATTAACCACCAGGAAACTGGAAGTTGTGCTGTGGCTTAAAGTGGTAGAGTGGTTGCCTCGAGCTGAAGAGCTCAGAGACAGTAGCCAGGCCCAGAGTTCAAGCTCCATGACCGAAAGAAGGAAAAAAGAAGAAAATTAACAAACTAAACTTTTTATCCAAACTTGTAATCCATGAAAGCTTCCTTGTCATCATCAGCCTGCTAGTCAGCAGCTGTCTTTCCTTACTCCATTTCACTGAAAGGTGGTAAGCAAGAAACCCGCCCCCACTAAAGCCAGAATTTCCTCCAGGGCGGGGTCTACAAGAGTCTGGGCTCTTACTATTCTATATACAGCATCCTTGTCTTAGACACTCAAGCCCACAGTGTTAGGTTGCAGTGTGAGCTATCCGATCACTAGTGAATCGCCATCCCAGCCTTTCCTAACCTTGGTCCCTAAACCAATCTGCTTAAAAACACATCCCTTCCTGTGGTAAAAAGTGACACTACTCTTGTTTAGTACTAACTGCTGGTACAACAGCAGCAACAAACATCAAAGATAATACATTATATAACAAGGACTAATGTAGCTCCCGCCAACAAGGGCCAAATCTTATCTATGCTTGCTTACTGAGACACTAAAATTCAAGTCCTTTGCAACAGCCTCCCACTTTTATCAGATAAAATTGCTGTTTGTTTGTTTGTTTTTAAAAAGAAAATTTGTCACAGGTTATACTTGTAGTTTTAAAGTGCACATCCTAACATTTCAAATTTGGGGCATTGGCTTTTTTTTTTTTTTGGCAGACTACTATTAAGTAACAAACACATCAGATTCTTATATTCAGAAAGAGTAAGTGTGTGTGTGTGTGTGTGTGTGTGTGTGTGTGTGTGCAAGTTTTGCTTGGATTTCCAAGTTAGACAAAGTTAGAACTCTTTGATGCTGAGGACCTAGAGAAAAGGTATTTTCCGAAAAGGGAAACAAGTTTCCACCAAACACTGGACCACAAATCACTGAGGCAGAACGTGGCCTGGGTTCCACGGGCCCCAAAGCAAGTGAGCGGAGGATGGAGTACGCTTCGGCGGCGGCAGAGTGATAAGCTTTATGGGCTGCAATGCGCCTTCGGGGAGAGGCATGCGCACACTTACCCCGGCGCCGGCTCCCGGGAGCCCCGGACTCTTCTCCTCCTGGGGGTTCGGGGGGGCTTCCTCGGGCCCCCGAGTCACAAGAATCCGAAAATGCTGCTGCCCTGCGTTTTGATCCTGCCTGATCTTAAACATGCATCCTTGGCCGCCCTGCGAGGTCCTCTCCACGGAGTTCGTCCTGTGGATCTCCGGGACCACCCTGCTGGCCCGACACAACGCCCCTGGGGCGCCTCGGTCTTCCGTGGGGCTCCCCCGGCCCACTCGGGGCTGGGTGGGGTACGAAGTACTCCTCTCCAGCCGAATGCGGGGATACCTCACCAATCTGTCCCCCTTGGTGCCTGTGAAGCCAAAATTGAAGTCCCCAGCCAGTCCCGGAGCCCCTTGATGGGGCTGCTGCTGCAGCTGGAAGACAAAGCATCGCTTCCCGGAGCTTCCAGAAGCATCTGGCACATGCTGCAGGGACCAGCGCCTGGGCTCCGGGCCGTTGGAGCCGAAAGGCAGCAGGCGCACCTGGCGCACGTCGGCGCTGGAGGCGCGGTGCTGAATGCGCAGGCCCGGGGCCGTCGTCTCCTCCGTGCCGTCCGCAGGCCCGGGCCACCGCACGCGGGGTCCGCACGTGCCGTTGACCTGGGGCCTGGGGTCCTGCAGGGCCCCGGGAGGGGAGCTCCCGGGGCTGTCCCTTGGGGAGGGCTCCTTGGAGCCCCTCTGAGTCGCGGCCCTGGTGGCGGTGGCCTTGTCCCCCAGGTCGGACGCCGCACTGGGGGGCCGGTCGCAGGGGCCCTCGGGTGGCCCGCACCCCTCGGTGGCCCCATCAGCCGCCTTGCGCTGCAGGGAGATCTGCACGGAGGAGCTGCGGGTGGGGCGCGCGTCCACCCCGGCCAGGAGCTGCGGGATGAACATGGACGAGCTGCGCTTGAGCGCGCCCACCCCCTCCTGCAGCCCCCCGCCGTCCTCCCCTCCGTGCTGGGCGCAGGGGTGCGGGCTGCTCCTCCGCGGGAGGGTGTGGAATGCCATGGAAAAGTCGTCTTCTCTCTCCTGGTCTAAGATCTCTGACTCGGGGGCTGTGTTGCTACGACCAGAGCCAAAATGAAACCGAAGCCGATGGGCCATGGTGACCAGGGGGGCCGGGAGGGAGAGAGGGCCAGCGGCAACAAGGAGTCCAGCAACTGCCACAAGTCCAAACCCAAAGACACCAACTCCAAGAAAAAGTGTCCCATCTGCCAAACCGTTAGCACTGCGACCAAGAGCGACAGATAGCAGAAATAGCCCAAGTGGCAAGCGGCATTCCAGGCATGATTGGATAAGAGCAAAAAGCTCTCGTCTGCACTGTGACAGAGGGTAGGATGGCCAGAACCACATGACCGCGCGCTCCCCCTCCAATGCCAGCTTCTGGACTCCAGGCTCTTTCCCCCCTCGCTCTCATGCTTTTTTTTTTTTTTTTTTTTTTTAAACAGCAACAGCCTGAAACAGCACCTTCTCAGCTGCTGCTGTTCTGTCAGGAAGGGGCGGCCCAGCGGGGAGCTCAGGCAGCTGACCGAGATGCACACACACTTCCAGCCGCACTGCTGTAAATCTGATCGCATCACACACAACAGGGCATTTTCTTCCCCAACTCCTCAGAGTGGTGCCAGGAGCCCTGTATTCATAAACACACCCAGCACTCACTGGCCTGGAGGCTCCCCCCCACCAACCCCCCCAAATACACACAAGTCAAACACCGCTGGACTATGGGGGGGGAACCTCTTTCTCAAGTGTCAGATGTTGTTTGTTATTTATGATAATACTACACTACCATGACGAAATGCAAACTCATAAAACGTACTATAAATACGATTACACACCCCACAGAATGAGTGTCCTTTTAATGGGAAATAATTAGACCATGATCTCCCAGTAACAAAATAGCTAGGAGGAGGAGCAGGGAGGGGGGCGGGGTACAACATACCACAGGGTCAGTTGTGTCTGGTCCACCTCTGGGTACTATAAACATTTTTTCATTAAAAGGGGTGTGTGTGTGTGTGGATCTCATATATTATATGATTGCAAGACACAGAAGTACCAGAAATGAAGGAACCCAGCTGGAAAAAATATTCTCTCTCATACATGCCAGGTAGAAGAAAAAGAATACCACCAACACATCCCTCTCTCTTCCAAAGGAAAAAAAAAGGGGGGGTAGGGGAAGAAAGCTGAAGAAGGGTATGAATGTGGTTTCAGTAGTAATTTAACAGAAGAAATGCTGCCTAGAGCAAACTTCTTTCCAGTAAGAAGTCGGCAGTATTTCCATAGTTGGGACACAAACGTGTGGAATCTTGCTATGTTTGCAAAAGTCAAACCAGAGCCTAAAATATATGTGTGTGTGTGTGTGTGTTTCTGTGTGTGCACGCGTGTGCATGTATGTGTGCTGCATAGTCAAAACCTGTCATTGATTTGTAGCTCACTTGGAAATTGTTTTAGACTTATGATTTTTTATGATCCAGAAACATTAGTTATTCAACTGAGATCTATTGGGGGGGGATATCAAGCTGCACAGAGTGATAAAAAGCTTATTTTAAAATCTGCAACTGAAGAGCTTCAGAGTGGAGGATATAAAGAATTAACCCCGTGTTTACAGGCATCCAAACCTGGTTTCTAGAAGCTTGAGTTTTCAATGCCAAAAATGACCTCTACTGGAGACGCAGAAGCTGGTGTGTTTAAATGCTAGAATGTCCAAGCTCTACTACAGTCATGTGCTGTACTTACTGGATTAATAGCCAACAAAGAAAAAAGCTACCAACAGCAGCATTCTCTGCATAGCAGAGACACTGTGGACTCTGCCTGGGGCAAAGCTAAGTGTTCATATTATATAAAACATTGTTCAGGTAAACTGCATTCGTGGAGGATTTCTTCAGAGGTTTGCATTCAAAATCCTTTGCTGTTTCAAAGGACAGATCCCTCACTCATGGCAATCATTATTTTAGAACATGGAAATGGGAAACTTATTGAAAACCCTGATTGTCTTACTAGGAGAAAATTAAATGGTGGAGTATCAAACAAGCATCAAACAAGGGGCACTTTTCCCTCTAATTTGGTCCTTTTTCCCATCTTGCATAATACATAGTCAGGGTTGTGTATGGAGCCTGAGCTTCAATGGAAGTTACTGCTATAGTACATTTGGTACAGTTCATGCTGTCCCTGTAGATGAGCTGGAGGGGCAACTTCATACAAACAAAAGTGGTTTTGTTACTTGGAGACAATCATCACCGCCTCTAAGGTACAAAAGTGTCCAGTCTAGTGCAAAGCCACCAATATCTCATCATTTATAAAGAGGAAGATCCTGAGATGAGTAGGTCAGAATCTGTTAGTAATCCATTTCTGTAAATAATGCCAAGCATGTCAGATGAAATACATTCTCAAGTTTTTAATAAGGATGAAATGTTTTGCCTGTTTCCCAGCTCTGAGCAGACCCTGCATGGATATCTGATTACGTAAAAACCATAAACCAGGGTCCTCTGTTTTCTAAGGTCAGGGACTTCCATGACATAAATTAAGATGCCTCCTGCAGATATATTTTGTTAATCTCGGCTATTTAAAAAAATAAATCATAAAACAAACGAGAGTTTCAATTGAATTCTGCAGAAAAAGGGACTTGTGAGAATATCCCTTTTAACAATTCAATGTAGGTTTTATCAAGGAAGGAATTTTGAGTGTAACTTACTATAATGGGTTTGTTCATTTTTGCTTTTGTTTGTGGGCTAGTGGCACGGGACGAGGTGGGAGGGTTTAAACTCAGGGCCTGGGTACTATCCTTGACCTTTTCAGCTCAAGGCTAATGCTCCACCACTTTGAGCCACAGTACCATGTCTGATTTTCTGGTAGTTAATTGGAGATTAAAAACTCTCATGGACTTTGCTTCCCAGGCTGGTTTGGGACCTCAATTCTCAGATCTGTCTTTAAGTTGCTAGGATTACAGGTGTGAGACACCAGCACCCAGCTTCTACTGTGTTTGAACACCATTTCTAAGGATACTTTCAGGACTTATACATGAAAATGTGGCACAACTGGAACACGTGCCTCAAGTCTACTTCATCGGAGTTTTATCTATAAAAACAAAATGCTTTCAGCTAGATTTACTTATAAAACTCTTTTTCGAAAATAAATTCTTAGGGGCTGGGAGTTTGGCCTAGTGGCAGAGTACCTGCCTAGCATGCACAAAGACCTGGGTTCGATTCCTCAGTACCACCTAAATAGAAAAAGCCAGAAATAGTGCTGTGGCTCAAGTGGTAGAGCTCTAGCCTTGACAAAGCCCAAGGACAGTGCTCAGACCCTGAGTTCAAGCTCCAGAACTGGAAAAAAAAATCTTAGTCTCTTCATAGTCATCACTCACTCTATGCATATTCTATACATCAGTCTAAATACATACTTCCTGTTTGTACCAGTTATATACAATTAGGCTAGGTTTAGCATCCAGGACCTGAAACCTGCTAGGCAAGTGTTCCACTGAATTACACATACCTGGCCCTTATTTTTATCTCTTTAAACGTACTTTCTAAAGATTTCTCTTGAGAGGGTAAGGTTTTTTAAATATGGCTTAATGATACCCGCTAAATGTGGATTCTTACTTTTTCCCCTTAGCAACTCTTAATTAGATTTTTGTTTCCCCAGAGAGGATCACCTAGGAATTGCTTTGAAGGCAATGGTGTGATCGTCTGTAGCATTTGTTTCTCTACCTCAGGGCCTCCTTACAAAGCTGTCTTCTGCATTCCTAAACCAGAACCTAAGTGTTCAAGCTGAGAGTATCACCAGGGACTTTCATCACCATTAACTGTGCTAAAAACACATCCATGTTCAAATAATTTTTTGTCTTAACACACAAGTGTTTGTTACGACTACACACTTTAGTGGTAAGAAAAGTCGTTTTTAGGCATATATGCTACTGTCTGTGTGATCGAAACACAAAGTATTAAAAAACGCAGTATTTAAGAAAGCAAGCCAAAGTTCAAAATTAAGGACTTACTCACCAATCTGTTTTCATCAAATACTTCAAACAGGAGCCTGTGGTTAGATGGGTTTACCTGGAAGGGATACAGATAGTATTTCAAAAATGAATAAGTACTACTGGAAGGAGAAAGTAAGGGACAGAATGAAGAGAATCAGGCTCCACATAATACACTCAACTCAATGTATAACTGAAACAACCAACCTGCTTTTCTGGAAACTCTATGTCTATAAAGTATATTATGATTGATTTTTCTGTTATTCTACCCCTAATACGTAGACATATCAAAAAACAACATGGCCTTTGTTTGGTAGAGGGAGAGGGAGGGAGGGAGAAAAGGGGGGGAGGTAAGAGAAAGAAAGGTAAATCTAAACAGCTTTAAAGAGTCCCTAATTTCTTCTACAAAGACAACCTCATATCTAGATACCAAGGTTGTATCCTCACAAAGACTCTGAAGAAATCTGTTACGTCTAATAGTGCTAGTGATGATGATATGATGAAAATACTAAAAAGCAGCCATTTGCCATTGCAAGGTAATTTTGTGGGTACATTTCCTTGTTCAATGTCAGCATTACGTGATCTCACCTAATCATGAGAATACCCTCCACAATGTGTATCTATCATCCCAATTTCACACATGAAGAGTTGAAATTTCAGGTGTAGCAGCTTTCCTACAAGCCCGAGTCAGTGTGTTGGCTAGTCAGGACTGGACCCAGGTCTGTCTGTCCTTCTGTTCTTCAAGGCCGAAGCTATAAACAATTTAAACCAGAAAGGACGATGTCCCCTTTTCCAGCAATGTTAGCCCAGCGATAGTTACAGATTTTGTTTGTTTCTTTTTACTAAAACCTCCCTGCAAATGTCTCATGTCATCATCCAGGTTCATATCATTTCCTAGCTACCAACCTGGCAAGATATGGTGCTGGAGGGGAAATTTATATCTTGGAACCTAAGCAGGGAGCAAGCCTACATCAAGGGAGGACTTCTATTTCATATGTGACAGTCCAGGACCCTTGGAAGACTGAGAATCCTTTATGGCTTTTTTTCCAAGGTCACAAAACCAGAGGCATGACCCAAGTCTACTGTCACTTGGCCTTGGCTGACAGAGCATGAAATGAAGTCATACTTGACCACAAGGCCCAGAGAGCTCAACTTGTGCTCCTGGTCCCTTGGTCTGCTCCAGACTGCTAGGGAACAGCCATTAGATAGACAGGACTGCGGCTTTCTCATCAGCTCTGCTAAGGGCTGCCTATCCTCAGGCTGAGGCCGAGACAGAAGCTGGCACAGAGTAGGTACCCAATAAAGTTTTAAGGAGGGCACAAAAACAAAGATCTTCAAAGCACAACAATGAATGGGAAGTTTACATGTGTCTGTAGCTCAAATGCATCAAAATAAGTTTTAGCTATAGGAAAAGTCACATCAACT
This sequence comes from Megascapheus bottae, assembly GCF_031878675.1. NCBI lineage: Eukaryota > Metazoa > Chordata > Mammalia > Rodentia > Geomyidae > Megascapheus > Megascapheus bottae. The sequence continues at coordinate 11,761,979 of NC_143527.1, forward strand.
CAGTTCAAATCAAAGAAGCACACATAATCCCCCCCACCCAAAAGAAATATGAACTTGAGAGTTAACAAAGGGCCAATAACACCTCTCAGTGCTGACTTGCTTTTCAGTCCTTCACGGAGTAATTTAAAATACATCTGGCTGAGGCTAAACAAAGGATCTACCAAGTATTAAAATATCAGTGCCATATTTCGGCTCTGAACGTAATAGAAAACAGATGCAAGATGCAGTCATCCAAAACTGGAGCCCAGAAACATTATTTCGACTTTAAAGGACAGGGGACCAATGAGAGGATTCTGTGGCACCACTGTTCTTATAATTTTGCAGTACTCAGAAGACCTTAGTCTGAACATATTTAGGAGGCTAGCAGTGTTTTAATATTCTAACTAAAAGACAATTTAAATATTCTTGTCTTAAAGAGGGGAAAAAATATCTCCTTTCTTTCAATTAGTAGTTGAACAGACTAATACTGCCAAAATTTTGGATCCATAAAAACATCAACCACTACAAGGGCTCACAAAGTAGAAATCTCAGCTAGTTCACAGATCAGAAAACAGCTGCTTTAAAAGATTAGATATAAAATGCTGAGAAATGTTTACCTTATCCAATGGCACTGAGATTCCAGAAGCACTGTGATATTATACACATTCGTGCCCATTAAATATTTTAAGTACACAATGTTTCCTTCTTAATTAGAATATAAGTGGTCCTCTTCATTTGGGGGTGTGTGAGGTGAGCAGCTATGTCGGGATCAAATTGGGGCCTGAAAAATGCTAGCAAGCATTCAAACACGGAGCTTCATCCTAGCTCCCTCACTGGTAAATAATCATTCTGTTTTGTTAATCATGTTTCCTCTATGGTTTCACTCTACCTCTTAAAACAATTTCTGGCACATAGAAATAATTATTGTTTTCAACTGAATTTTCTTTTTTTTTTGAAGAAAAGTGTGAGCTGAAAAGAAAAAATATGGTATTTTATCTATTTACCTCCTCTTCCACATTTCCAAACCAAACAGGCTAGATTTTGTGACTATTACTGTCTTTCAAATCTGGGATGTATTAAGGAGTTGCCTAAATATTTCTCAGCTTAAAAGGCATTTCTCATTTAAAATGTTATAGCTTTATTCCCAGATAAATCTATTGGGATCTACCAATCTAGAGAGAAATAACAATTACAACCAAAAAATGAAAGAAAAAAACTTACTCTAAAATAAAATTCTTCATTCCACTTCGGGTTCAGCGTCTGGAAGAGAAATTATCTTGTGATATCTTTTACAGTCTTGGAAACAGTTCCTAGTACAATGCAGTTTTCGTTTAAACTTTTTTTTCTTGATAGAAAAAAAAAGATTTTCAAAATGGCAATAAAAGCAGCATTTAGTCAATTATTTGAGACTATTCTATAAACCAGACTACATGAGAAGGGAGTATATTTTTGAAATAGATGATTCATAGCTATGAAAGCATAAATTGCAAGCTACCACTGAAGGAAAAACACTGGGGACTTACAAAGAGCTATCATCTAAAAACATAAAAATCTCCTTCAAGAAATTAGCATTGAAATGATTATTCCTATCAAGAAGGAACTGAACTTGGTTGAACAGTTCTAACTTTCCTTCAAAGTAAATCTGTTTTGAAGACCAAAACTCATTATTTATATGAGTTGTGACATTTGAAAAGTATTTCACAGAGAATACTAAACAGATTTATGTATACACATACATACGTACACACTAGTTATAACCAAAAAATATGTTTTTCTTTCCCAATTAACTAGGTTACTCTTCGACCTCTCTTGCCATCTATCAGCCATCAGTATTTGCTTAAGCATACAAGACATAAAAACACAGCAAAGATAGTTCTGTCTTTTAAAACACCTATTCAGCCACCATATTCTACAAAGAAACACATACACACATTCACATGTTGGCACAGCCATAATGCTCACACAGACATTCTCTCTTTAAAAAAAAAATCATTCAGCATTTTCTCTCCACCCACAATTCCACAGAGAATCTGATCCTACATAATGGGGGCACACACTTTGGGATATAGCTGGAGTCAGGGCAGCATGGGTGGGGGGGAGCCAGGGACAGAGGGACAGAGACAGCCTTGCCCTTGGCTTCAGAGACCCAAATCAGCAAGGGGGAAGAAAGCTACAGGAGAGGGAAGCAAATGACAAAAGAAGAGTACAAAAGGAATGGCTGGACCATTTCAGGGCCATGAGGAAGTGGAGAGGCCACAGTCCTTGGCAGAGTGGGGTACACACATACTAACCAGGATGCTGGCTGCCTGGAAACCAGAGTAACAATCTCCACCATGGGAAGACAGGGAGGAGGAGGAGGAGGAAGGGTGGAGGGGGGCGATCTTCTGAAGAAAATACATGGCAATGACTCCCCCCATCCCCCAACAGGCTTGGGTCCTCGGCTCCTAGTCCTCCCTGTGAGGTGCCCCTGCTCTATTGAGAACAGAACAAGTGACAGAACAAGTGCCTGAACAATGTCCTCGGTCTTCCCAGGCATCCTCCCACCAATCTCAACACTGGATTCTGTCTGCAAAACAGACTTTTTACTGCTCAATGCCAGGTGGAAGACACACTGCCCCTGATTCCTACACAAAACAACCTGGCTGTGCCAGAGACCCAAGGAGCACGCATGGGAATTAGGTCATTTATACAGCAAAAGTGTTACTCAGGGAATGTATAGCCAAGTGTTAGTCTATAGGACTAGCTTTCCAAAGTCAGGAAGAAAAATAATAGTAAGCTACAAACAAAACAAAAACAAAACAGAAGAAACAGTATTATGGAAAGTAATATAAAAAAAGATAGCAAAATACGCTATATATTATACAAAATGGATAGAAATCTTCATTAAAGTCCTCAAATCCATAGGGATAGGGGAATTAATATGTCATAATTATGGAAACTAATATATATAATAAAAATACTGTATATAAAATTTAGGAAAATAAAACATACATAAATGAATACCTTTATTATTCGTTTATTCTATGTGTTTTCATGAAGCAAAGAACATGTCTTGCTTTGGTAACAAGTTTTGCTTGGTTATTTTTTTTCCTCTTAATTCCACAAGCCATTCCAATTCATTAAATATATTGTACATTTCTTTGTGCAAAATATCAAGTCAACAAGAACAAATTCTAGTTTGGCTGTATTCTTAAAAGAAAAAAAAAGAGGAACACTTGAAGTATGACATATTTTCAGAATACTGCCTACAGTCATTTGTCATGGATGAACACAGAAAAGCCTGGTTTATGGATAATTTTAGATTTAATGCTTGCAGGTGCTTAAAATAAAAATATGCCATCTTATCCTTTCAGTAGTATCTTCTACAAAGCCCAAATACATTAATTTTAACAAGTTAAATGATGACTTACATGAACTTTAGAAAAGGACAGACAACCTACCTTTTTAATTGTTTTTGTCTGAACCAAAGCAAGTTCTCTGTTTTCATCCGCCACATACAATGACAGCTTCACATATGGGTCACTACAAGAAAAAAAATTCAGATTTAATAGTTATACTTCTCATTTAAAATAGAAACATCAGGAGCCAGTGGCTTATAATCCTAGCTATTCAGGAGGCTGAAACCTAGTGGATCAAGGTTGAAAGTCAGCTCTAGTGAGCTTGAGGCTTAGAATTCAAACCTCTATTCAAAACCTCAAAACAAAACAGAACAGAAATAACAAAACCCTAAATGAAGTTCAAATATCACTTAAATGCTATTATAAAAACTAAGTAGCAACATTTTAACATGCCTACTAAATCAATATACTCTGAAAAACTTCCCATCAACCAGCATGTATATAACACACACACACACACACACACACACACACACACACACACGCACGTACACACATACACACAAGCACACACACACAACATTCTAATTTTGAAAATAATGTTTCTGCAATTAATACATTAAAAAGGGGTGGTGTGAGGGTTTGAATTTGGGGCTGCCAGCTTGCTAGGCAAGCCCTTTACCACTTGAGCTATGGCCCCAGACTTCCTGTAATTAATTCCAAATAATTGTTTCTAAACAGAGATTCTGTAAAGATGACAAGGAAGACTAAGAGGCATTAAAAAAAATCTGTTCACACTAGTAAAAATCAAGCTAGAAAACAAACACACCCAAAATGAAAAATAACTAACTAAAAAATTAAAGCTTAGAAAATCAAGAGATTATCCAAGGTAACAAGTTTGAGTACAGCCTGCAGTTTTCAGGTTTCCTGACTCAAAGTCCCAGAATTCCTTTTGCAGGTGCCCTAATTGAAAACCTCAGGCTTGGGGGATGGGGGGAGGGCAATAGGTACCAAGACATGTGAAAGGGTATCAATGTATGTGAATTAATGCACCTTCTATCTGGCAAATATCATGTAACCCTTTTATTAATTACAATAAAAAATAAACATAAAAAAAGAAAACCTCAGGCTTTTTCTGAGTGCTGCTAAAAACAAAAATGCAGTATTTTATTTCTAGTCACCAAATTATTGATAAAATAGATGATAAATTTATAGATATAACTAGGTTTATAGCTGATCCCTGTAATCTCAACCACACACACACACACACACACACACACACACACACACACACACACACACATCATACACTATAGGGAACACTATAAATTCTTCTGCTGTCTTAGTTTTTACATCCTTTGGCTATCATGATTGCTAGATAGTACGTGACTGCAATAAAGAGCTAAGCCTTTAATAGAACACTGGTCATTTATTTATGTTTGCAACCCCTGAAAAGGTCAGAAAGACACATGTAGCAGGGTACTAAGGATAGGATCTCTGCGTATGGACAATATCTTCCAGCTGTAATGAGGAAGGCATATCCAATTGCGCAACAGGTCAAGTGCTCATCTTGGTAGACACAGGGTATTATGGACCCTATGAATGATTGACCAAGAAACTTCCTGAAAGGGTATTCAGCTTAAGGAGAAAACCAAAGGCCAAGGTGTAGAGCTGGCTAAAGTTCAGTAGTGTAAACTCAAGGGGAGGGGAAAACAGTGGCCAGTATGGCTCTCAGGCTCCTCTTCCCTTTCTTCTGAGACTTAAGTATGCTCAACTTCAGACTGTTCGTGAATGAAACAGGAACAACACCTAACTCACAGAATTCCTTTTTTGAAAAAAATCACAGAAAATGGTATTCTAATAATTGTACTGATTTATTTATTTGTCTTTTGCTCTCTTAGGCAATATGTGAGGTATTTTGGTTATGTTCTGCTTAGACTGACAATTAGATTTGCCATTGACATATAGCACATAGAACTAGCTGGTGTCTGGCCATCCACAGCTCACCAAGCCACTCTGTTTTGCCTGGTTTGCCACACATCATGTGGAAAGCTGAGTGGACTGGGTGGAGTTGTTCACACGAGTCGTATTCACCATAATTCCCTGTCTGTCACTCCCCATGGAGTCGCAGCAATCCCTGTTCTCATGGCTACTAATACTAATTGGGAAGAACTCAGGACTAGCAAGATCCACACAGGTCTCTAAGATGCTCAACACCTTGTGGATTGGAAGAATTCTGTTCTGCAAACTGTATCATGTTCTCACTTCCTCAGGTGACAACAAGCTGGTAACTAGGACCCAAATCATTTCCCCTTATGGAGTGATTATTCCATGCTAGGTAAGCAGAACTACATGAGAAAACAGACAATGCTCCTCCTGCCCCTCCTGCATGGAGAACAGTGACTTCATGCAAGCCACGCTCATTTGGAATATAGTTGCATCCTCACCCCTCACCCTGAATCTGCACTGATTCAGGGACCCAGGTGATCTCCAGACATGGGTCCAACTGAGCACCACTGTCAAAGGAGTCTGGGGTACAGATGAGGCCAGAAGGCAAGAGGAGGGAGAAAGCATTCCAGGAAGGAGGATCAGAGCCAAAGACTGAGCAATGGGCTGAAGCTGAGATTTTGAATATTACAAGTCCCATTTGGCTTAGTTTGGAGAGTGCAGAGAGAACAGGAAATATGGGTGTACACCACAAGGCGTCAGTCATTCCTCCTGACTTATCTTATTTGTACTTACATGGCTTTGGGAAACTCACATAGCTTCTCTGAGCCTTGGTTTTTACCATTTATGAGGTGGGAGTAATAACCAGAACTTGTAAGAAGGCTGTGAATTTGACCCATGGTGCTGGGTCATGTGCCTTAGCCATAGCGCCCACACCTTTGCTAGTATGTGTGGAACAAAGACGGTACCACACCCTCTTTCCACAGGGAAGAATGATGGTTTCTTCCAGCTGTTGTGATAGCTGGCTATACTCTAAAGGCAATAAGCCTTGAGTACGTGACCCAGTACAGGCAGCTCCTGCCCTTCTGTTCACTGCCCTGTCCCCTGCAAAATACATAGACCTCCTGATAAAAATGAGTAAATAACAGGCACAAAAGAATGTAGAACACTTCAGTGAGTTAAATGGAGTTAGTCAGGCATTACCCCATTAGTGACGTGACACGTCCCTTGTTCAGTACGTTCCAGAAAGTTGAGCAACAGGGAAAACTCAGAAAGGCACATTTTTAATTCTCCTTGAGGAAAAGCCTCATATGCACTGTTTGCTTAACAGTCATACAGGTGGAGTGACTGCTATCTAAGGTTTGAATTTTTTTCTCTTCTATGTGCCTAGGGGCTGAACTCAGGGTTTCCCATGCACTTGAGCTACATCCTTAATCCCTCTGCTTCCGGCTAGGGTTTCCTGCTTTTGCCCAGGACTTTGATTCTCCTGTCACGGTCCTCTGAAGATGCTGGTTTTACACTACGCCCCTCATCCATCTCTTGATTCATCGAACCCAGTGGGGATCAGAGCAGGTCTGCAGTCACTGGTCCATATAGAAACTAGAACCTCTCCTCTACAACAGAGGCCCAAACATAGTAAAATCTACCTAACACAGAGAAAGTGCCACTGAAACTGCTATCATGTTACATCACAACTTGAATTGTTGAAGCATTCCTCGTTCCTTTCCACTCTTAATATTTTGTACCAGTGTTATATAAATTGCTTAGAATTCAATAAACAACACTTGTAAAACACTTTCCAGTAAAGAAAACATATCTACAAAGTGTGAGAAGAAATAAAACACACAAATGCATGAAAAACTGAACCAGAAGTTTTCAGCTAACAACACCAAAAAAAAAAGGGTAACAGATGCTAAAGAGGGGAAGATATGTTAGTTAGTACTTTTATTATTGGAAACACAAATTATTAGTTTTCTAGAGAAAGTATCCAGAGTGTTTAGAGTCAATGGCCTTTGGCCTAATGTATTCCTCATAATTAATCCTATAGAAACAATCAAAGATGTGATCTGGGCACCAGTGGCTCACACTTGGAATTCTAGCTACTCAGGAGGCTAACATCTAAAGATTACAGTTCAAAGTCAGCCTCGGCAAGAAAGTCTGTGAGACTATCTCCAATTAAACACACACATACATAGACACACACGCACAAGTCAGAAGTGGAGCTGTGGTCTAAGTGGTAGAGAACTGAGTACAAAAAGTTCAGGGACAGCACCTAGTCCTTGAGTTCAAAACCCAAGACTGGCACACACACGCACACACACATACACACACACACACACACACACACACACACACACACACACACACAAAAGTGAGTAATTATCTGCATAAAACTCTCAGTATAGCATTATAAACAGTAAGAAAAGATTAGAAGCTACCTCCTGGCTCAATAGGGAAATAAATTGTGCAAAATCATAAAGAAGACATTAGAATATTATAAAATATTAACATTGTACTTTTAAGGAATAAAACAACTTTGGTACAACAGTAAGGGACTAAGGAGAATCTAAAAATGTGACTAATTCAAAATACACAAAAATAATTGAGGAGCGCGAGGCACTGGTAGCTCATGCCTGTAATCTTAGCTACTCATGAGGCTCAGATGTAAGAATTCTGCTTTGAAGCCAGCCTGGGCAGGCAAGTCTGGGAGACATATCTCTCCAATTAATAACCATATGCTGGAAGCATAGCTGTGCCTCAAGTGGCAGAGGGATAGCCTTGTGCAAAAGTTCAGGGACAGCACCCAGTCCAGTTCAAGCCCATGTGCACCCGCTCTCTACTCCCCCCTCCCCCAAACTCCACTGGAACTGGGAAAAACAACCAAAAAGTGAACAGCAATTCTCTCTAGAGAATTCTCTTCTAGACTCACTCTTACCTAGATGAATTATGTTTCTTCTTTATTTTGCTACTTTTGCTACTGTGAGCAAGCACTTTTATGAGTATCCAAAGTACAAAACAGCAATAAATTACACATATGCTTCCAACTATAATATACTCAATCCATGAAGTACGGACCTTGAGATTTCACTGCCAGCTCAGCCATGACCTCACTAACAAACCTAAAAAGGGGTTTCCATAGTTTCTTCTACCTAGAAAAATGGTCTTAAATAACTGTGACTACTAGATATTTTTGAAAGACTATCACATACATTCTAAGGCTTGGTGAATTTTTTTTGAAATACATCACTTGCCACCAATACTGGTTAATGAGTCACTTACCCTTAAATATGTATGCTTTTTCAACAAATAGAGCAACGGGTCAAATTACATACAGTCAACTGTATTCTTACATTAAGCAGATAATATAACCCAAAAGAGCTAAATAATGTGGCCAAAGGGCACCAGCAATTCAAAGGCCATAAGAAGAAACAAAAACTTCTCAATGTTTAAAAGTTGTTTTACAATTGATCTATTCCTCAAAGAGTCACCGAGGGTCCAGCAATGTGCAAAAGTCTGTAGTGGGCACTGAGCTGGGGGAAGGAAAATAATGGTAAATAGAAAGATCGTCAAACAGGCTGCTTGTCCATGCCCGCAGGAGCCAGAGTGAGACCTGATGTGGATTTTGCTTTTATAAAAGTTGGTTATATGTGATGTGTGTGTGTGTAAATTACAAGTGCATTATTATACCAGTCCTAAACAAATACAAAGAACAACTAAAATGCATAAGCTGTGATGCTGCCCAAAAATGTACTCTTAGTTTCTTCAAGGATGTTGTTATGTTTGCCCCAACATGTGTGCATATTATATATGTATATATGCATATACATATACAAATACATGCAAGTTTAAAATTGGTCTTCATTTTAAGAAGATCTAAATTACAGGTAAAACATGAACCGCAATATACACACATGTGCATATACATACATGTGCCACCTCTAATACCTAGGACAATCTCGGGAAAGATGTTCAAGTATGCCTATTTCATGGATCATAAGAAACAGGTGAGGCCAGAAAAAATATTTTTGGGGGTTGTGGCACTTGAACTCAGGGCTGGGGCAGTGAGGCCAATTTTTTTAATCTAAGTTTGCTTCCCAAACCCACATTTTATTCAGAAGTATATTTGACTCTGTGTGAGGCCATTTCCTACAGGGAAATTTAAGAGAGCCATGGAGCAAAAGCAACCTTAAGATTAAAAAATAGACAACAGCTATCTATAAACACTTACATGAATGGTATAAACATGTGCTATATAAATATATACATGCATATATAAAGTGCTGTGCAGTCATTAAAATAGTACCAATTGCAAAAATAGCCATCTCTCATTCTCTGCTTAAAGATGAGAATACTCCACGCTATCATAGCTACAGAAACAAAGAAAACTACTGTGTTATAAATATACAAAACTATACAATGGTGTATTACTAAGAGCAACCGTTTTCTCATCTTTCTGTTTTCCAAGTGGCGTAAACAGGTTGCTGTTTATCTAGGAATGCTAAGACAGAAAGATGACACATCCAGTCCCCATGTGATCCCAAATAAATGGCAGCAACTAGAAAATTTAATGTTAAAAACACCAGGTGTATATCAATGAAGAAGGTAGAGGGAAATGTATTTACAACTGCAACATCTTTGATTTAGTAAGGAGTCTCAAAGAGTCTTTCGAGGAAAGTTATGTAAATATACTAAATGGGGTGAAAAGAAATACTCTAACTTTCTTAATTTGGTATCTACGTTAAGTACTCCCATGGTACAATGGGCTTCATTATCAATCTCATTTTATCTCTCTGTGGGTCTCTACCAATAAAACAGTGTTTAATTGCAATGCCAACACCCAGGATCTTCTCTATTATTCCTTGAAGGGGGCCCCCAAAACTCGACTATATCAAAGATCTCAAAAGTGCTACCCCATGCACATTTTAGGATGGAAACCATGAAGGTGGGAACCCTTAAGTGTGAAATACAAACCTGTTTACCTGTGAGAGAAAATGCCAGACTTCCAAGATTTTCCATGTAAAATTGTGGGTCCCCTGCCATACTCGTACTGGGCTTGAACTCGGGGCTCTTGCTTTTGTTTAGTTTTTCTGCTCAAGGATGGCATCTTACAACTTGAGACACACTTCCACCTGGCTTTTTGGTGTTTTATTGGATATGGGTCTCAATCTTTTCTGCTTAGATTGGCTTTGAACTGTGATCCTCAGATCCCAGCCTTCTGAACAGCGAGGATTACAGGTGTGAGCCACCAGTGTGTAGCTGAAAAGTTATCTTCTAAAAATACGAGTTGGGAAAATGTAGTGCACTTGGCCACAAACAGTATATGTGAGCAGTGACGGTATTCTATAACCTGAGAGTTTAGAAAGTTGAGAGGCCTCAGTGTACCTAAGTGAAAAAAATCCAAAAGCCATCAATTTAGGGATAAAAAGAAGTATCTGTCTGATGAAAAACAATTAAGCAAAAACTACTGTGCTCACTTCACTATGGTGGGGCTATCTCTTAATGCATAATGTATGCACTCAGGACTGTAGAAACCTTTGGCCAAAGGAAGTATGGTCCCCCACCCAGAGCCTCAGAGGTCCCGTCAGATGACCTCAGCTTGAGTCCACGGCTATCGTGAGTGTGCTATTGTGTCCTCTCCTGGCAGCATTTATCCTGATAGTGTTGAATCATGAGAAGGAGGAGCTTAAAGAGTTGTGGCTACCACACAAGCCTTCTTTCATATATGTACTGAGTGGTGGGAAAGGCAGAAATGTTGGTCCTATATACTTGAACACCCATAGCAGCTGGGGTGACTATTATTAGTCTAAGAGATGAGAGATTCCTAGCACAGGGTCTCTAACTCGACAGGCAGCAGAATCAACTATGTGATTTGATTCACACTGCTCCCTGAGTCTCAATCCTGGAGTTTCTAATTCAGAGCCTCATAGTTTGCATTCCTGACTATTTGTCTGTCTGGGTCTCCCATATTGGGGACCACTGGGACTCCATGAATGACTTTGATTCTATAGGATCCAGCACAGTGAATTACTTGATGCTGTATGAAGAATGGGAGCATGGAAGAGATAGCTCCATCTCTGCTCCATGTTATGGACTCGGCCTCTGCTGGTGGGCTTATTACTCTGACCACACACATTCACAGGGGTCACAGGAAGGGCAACTGGCAAGGCCTACCTGTAATTATATTATCAGCCTACAGCACTTTGTGTTTATCTCTGTGGGAGTGGAGATGGAGAGGAGAGAGCAGGGTAAAGGCAAGTCAGGTCCTGCCTACAAAAATGTTTGTCTAACACAAGAACAGTTAGGAGTACCCTGAAACAATAAATGTCTGTCCGGAATTCAGTTCTGAAGGAAGTAAGACAAAGAAAACAATTCTGAATACGAGTCCATCAGTCAGTCAATTTGTTCTTAGAAGAATCTGGGGGGACCCTGATAACCTACCAGACCTTCCTCCTAGCTTAAGTCAAGCCTTGTAAAACAAAAATGCCAAGACACATTCTTAATTATTCAATTATACTATGTTTCCTTTTATATCATGGCTCCTTTCATCTTCCATTTATGAAGTAGCCTTAAACCTCTCCCTCTCTTTCTCTCTCTCTCCTTTCCCTTTATCTCCAGAGAAAGACTTGAATCTGGATCCTCGTGATTGAGGCAGAAGATGCTAGAGTTAATAGCAAAGCCAAATCTACACTGCGCTGTGTCAAATCAGAAAAGGGAGCAAGTTCTATAGTCCAGAACTGCGCAAGGAAATCAGCCTTTGATCAACTAAAGAGAGAAATCTTTTTACCAACTTGGAGAGAGGCATACCTTCCCAACCACCGCTTGCTTTAACTTAAGAGTCAACACAATGAAGGAGGAATTGAGAGCCAGAAGCAGACCTACACTTAGGGAAGATGACACAGACACACGAAGAGGAGACGGTCATGTGGCTGGAACGATGCATTCAAAAGCAAGGAATGCCAAGGGCTGCCCAGCATCACCTGCAGGAGCAAAAAACAAGCCTTCCCTCGAACCTGAGGAAAGAGCTGGGCCCTGATAATATCCATCTCAGAATACTGTGCTCCTCTCACCAGGTACCCAGCCCTGGATGTCTACTTACACCAGACTTAGTAAGCTGAGGGTTATCAGAAACCCTCAAAGCAAAATGTGTTACAGAGCTCTGGCATTTCTTCTCTCATTGGAAAAAGATGGCTCGCTGATGATTCCACTTATTTATAGCATCTCCAGCACGGGATGGGACGGGGCTCGTAAGTTAGTGTTACTATCTGTATACCCACAGGTGTGGTGAGCTAAATCAAATGCCATATACAAGGCCAGGATTTGCTCTCAAGTGAGTTTCCCACACTCTCAGAAAGATGTTTGCAGTTTGCAGGGCATTCTGGCCTTTGGAACTGCAGATAAGGAATGGAGGACCTGTACACAGCTGTAAAACGCTTAGTGTACCCTCCATGCCAGCCTGCCAGTCACGCTCAGCTTGCTATCAAAACCATAAGACCGCCCCATGAAGTCCTCAAATTCCTCCGGAAGGCAAAAGAACAGAAGAGCTCCCTTAACTCTCAGAAGAATCATTCACCAAATAAGGGGTTTATTATTTTGCTTTAGAAGTTTTGTCTTCATGTCGGTTACACGTGCACACAAACCACTAGACACTTTCCCTTTCCAATGCTGTTCTTAGCATACCTTCTTCAAATGGAATTTGAAAAAATGAGGAAAACAATTGTGCTTCACAGAGAGAAGGCTTTTTCCAGGTAGGCAGGTACGTATGCAGCAAGCAGGCTCCTGCTTTTAGAACTTTCAACAAGTTTGCAGAAGAAAGGAAGCCTTCACCTGCATGAACAATCTTAGTTGATCTACACCCAGCATAAACACTCTATCTCCAAAGATGAACATACTGGTAACTCATCCAAAAAAATGTGTACTTATTTGGATCTCAGTGGTATTTTCAGACTTATTATATGGCAGAAACCTTAGAAATCTGAAGTCATTCCCTTAAGTTATTGTATGAGGTGAGATTGGGAATTGAAGGACTTCTCTAGAACTTACTGTAAGCTCAATAATGATTAATGATATTAGTCCTACATCCCTCATTCTCTATCTCTGTCTGTCTGTCTCTCAGATTACAAGTTTAGGCTGTTTCATGACTTCCATTTTATGAATGCATTTTTTTTCTGTCTGGGACCCTGAGGAAGGAAGAGTTAAATAACTATGGGGGTGAAAGCACAGGAGATAGATCAGGAACAAAATTTACTTCTTTCCCATAATCTCTGTTGAGGTCAGTCTGATGTTGGTAATAAGCAGAAGGCTGGGTCCTTGTTTTCCTTTTGCTTCATGCCTTAGAATTTCTATTAGGAAGCAAATAGAGCATTCAATTTAATCTATTTCCAATAATAGCCACGAATGTCTGGTTCTCCAAATATGTCCGTCTACTATCTTCAAAGCTTTTATAGCATTCAACTTTAATCCCCGCCCCCTCCACTGATCTACATATAATCTTATGCTTTCTCCCCATACTACCATGGATGTTCTTTATTCATCTAGACTCTTAAGCATTCAGCATCTCAGTCATCCCCCCACCACCCAAAAAAAGACTAAAAACATTCTATAATAACTAGTATCCCTATTTTTTGAAATGCTACAGCCATGAGTGTTTAAGCTACTCCTGTCCATTGGCTCCATTGCTTTTCTGAATTCTTTCTTTTCTAGTGTGTAAATCTTTTTTTTTTAATTTTTAGTGGGGGAGGGTAGTTGTGGAGCTTGAACTCAGGGCCTGAGCGCTGTCCCTGAGCTTTATTACCCAAAGCTAGTGCTCTACCACTTTGAGCCACAGCATCACTTCTCTAGTTTGTAAATCTTAATTCTCTTAAAACTAGTTGCAAATCACCTGAGGCCACTGTTTAGGTCTAGGCTCCTCTAATTTCTCATGGAACCCAATAAATCTTCAATATACAGTGCTTGACTTCTTTCTGAGAGGTTAGCATCTTCCCAGGGTAATACATTCAGAATCTGCCTGAGTTGCCAAGATGTGGAATTCTCATCATGTTTATCTCCTATCTTTTATGAATAATCAGATGCTGAAGCTGTTTCTCATATACATCTCATTTTCTTGAGCTTGCTTCATTTCTTTCACTTCTCCATAATGTGGAACCTTCATTGATGTTTCCCACCGTCTCATGAGGTCTAAAGCCAAATGCAGTCAAAGTAACAACAAAAATGGGGCTCATAGTAAACCTCATTTCAATAGTACTAGCTATTATCAAAACTGAAATTACAGACTGCTTTTGCTGAACTAAAATAATGAACATTTACTCATCAGTAGAGCTGATATATCCTTCAGGGTTGGAGGAGAAAATTTACATATGCATCTAAAGGATACAAGAAATACTACTGTTTGCAGGCTCACTGAGGGAGAGCTAGTACAACAGTTAATTCCAGAAGCCCTGATTAGATAACTGTCACAAACAGTGAAGGAGGCATTCACATTGAAAAGAAAAAAAAGTATTCTGGCTCACTTATATACCACTGAACCATTCTCTTAGTCCAGTTGGTTTAAATGCTCCACGTTATTTGTCATGCTCATGCTGTGACTGATTTTTCTCCACCATGAGGAGACTTCCTTTCAAAATAAAGACAATCAGGCCTCGAGGCAGATGTGCCTGTTCAGACATGGAAAACACTCGGACACAGCTCTAAACCAAGGCATATGATGGGGAACGCATTCATTCACCTCCAATTTCTTCAGGGCAGATATGGAAAGGGATACTATGCAACCATGACAATGACAACTCTATGGAGTATGTGCCACTTGCAGATGCAACCCATATCTCACAGATATAAGTACACACACCCCCCACAGTCACTGGGGGTGCTGTTACTGCAGAGAATGGGGGCATGCACGTGGACTTTTCTGCTCTGTAGGATGACATGTAATGAAGCAACCAATGAAATGGCAGCATGCCTAATTATAACCCAATTCATAACTCTGACCCACCATGAGTCACTGAAGGTTTACAAAATGGTATCTGCTCATGAACATCTGCAATGTTAGCCCAATACCATTTATTAACTTGCCAATTTGATTTACATTCTATATATCCTATAGTCTGTCATTTCAGGAGAACTGTAAAAGGCAAATGGCTAGTGTGGCGACCACAAGACATTGTTACTTTCACATGATATGATCCATAAAAACTTGCTTTGGTAGTAGTACAGTGTTCTTTCCCACCTGGGGATTTGCTTAAACCATGGATTCTGTGGATTCAGTACATGGGAGGTAAGCTCACAAAAGATGTGCAATTCTACAAGCTTCAAGGTAAGCTGGGTACTGGTGGCTCACGCCTGTAATCCTAGCTTCTCTGGAGGCTGAGATCTGAGGGTCACAGTCTGGTACCAGCCTAGACAGAAAAATCTAGGAGAATCACCTTTAAAATAGCCAGCAAAAAGCCAAACTGGAGTTGTAGTTGAAGTAAGAGTACTACTTAAACAACTGTGAAAGCCTGAGTTCAAATCTCAGTACCAACTTCCGTCCCCCAAGCCCCCGAGGCAATGGCAATACGGCTGGTGGGCTGCATGGTCCAGAACGGCAATAGGAACATAGCTCATTGGGAAAGAACTGCAAATGCATAGGAGGCTATGGGCTGATATAAAGAATGACACAGTTTCCAATGCTTCACCTTTGACTTCTTTGCCCTCTGCAGCAATCCCTGCTTGGGATTCCCCAGCCTCCATCCTCTCTATATCCAGGGATATCTGTTCTCCATAACTATTACCCACTGCTGAGACCTTGGACTTGAGTACATATGAGACCTCTTCTTCGTCTTCCAAATCCCACTGGTTGTTACAAGAATGAAATTCACTGCAGACTCCAGCCTCGTCTTTTTCTTCATCTTCTCAATCATACTAACCCAAATTTCCTAAACCCAATACATGCAATTCACCTTATGTGCTGATTCTTTGTAACCAACAACAACCAAGTCCAAACTTTAGGTAGTTTGTGCCTTACACAATTAGCCAGAGGGAACAACTTTGTGACTTTATTTCATAGAGAACATTGTGCTTCTTTCTCTGCTGGAAACACTCTGCTCCCACCCAGCCTGTACATGACCTTGAAGCCAAGTTCATTTGCCTCTGGAAAGAATTTCAGTTACCAAACCTCACTTCTGCTGGCAGACATCTATGGCCATAGCAATGGTTTACTTCTGTGTCCATTTCTGCTATTTGTGTAGAAGCGCTTTGGGAATAGAAATGGGTCTTTGGGCATTGGTTTTATCTCGCACACAGTTAAATGTGTGCAAGAAAACAACTGTAGTATAGGGTGTGGTGCTAGCCTTTGAGTAGGTGGAGTAGACAGAGAATGTGGGCCTAGGATGAGGTAGGTGAGGAAACTCTTGAGGTTGGTAAATGCTAGAAAACAACTCTGTTTACAAACAATGTAGTTTTATAATCTGGGGCAGAGATGTCTCTAGTATTTTACTACTGCTTAAAGCAGGAGTGGGCTACATCGATAAATAAGCAAAGCCTCACTTGTGGATTTTTTTCGGGGGGGAGGGCCTGGGGTTTTTTTAATGTCATGACTGAAACAAAGCAATCCAATAGCCTGGTGTAGAAGAACCTGGAAATAAAGGATAACTTGCTCTTAGAGGAGTTTAAATATGAAAAATTGATAAAGAATTAAGGCTAAATATATATAGTCGCCTCAGAACATACAACTATAGCATGTTAAACACTTAACATGCCATACCCCACAATAGGTCAAACTCTTAACTACTTCCGTGAATGGCTAAGAAGCATCACCAATCTATTTCCTCTAAGCCAAAACTATCAGAGGCAAGAGCCAAACTCCAGCCCCTAGAAAAGTACAGAAGAAAACCTGGCAATTAGACTTTGACCTTCAAGTATTGAGAGCCACCCAGCCAGTTCTATTACAGCCTAGCAATGACAACCCAGAAACAAATAAACAAAACCCACAATCTCCACTGGACCCAAATACAGTCCATGAAACCCTGTGGATGTCTACAGGAAGTCCCCCAACCCCCACACACACCCTCTGCAAACCATTCCAAGGCCCAGGCATCTGATTCATCTCCCTTCTTATTTTTAAATTTCATTATTAAGTAGTTGCACAAAAAAAAGGCACAGTTCCTTAAGTCAGGTTATAAATACAATGATTCTTGATAAATATCACCCTTTCATTGTTCTCTCCATTTTCCCGTAAACATTGTTCATTTGTACATAATGAATATTGACTACAATGACTGCAATTTGCTCACCCTTCCTCCCGCCATTCACGCCCCGGCTCCCCTCTACTGCCCTCCCCTGCAAAACATGTCTCCCTTCTTAATCAACAAACATGCATGGGCCAACCACTACATGTTGGTACCTAGATAAACACCAGGAAGACAGAAACATTGCCCTACCCTTCACCCCTGTCAACTTTACATCCATGCATATCTTCCATTTTAGTTGAAGTAGGATGATCACAAGTTTGAGCCCAGCCTAAAAAAGCGAGCACGTTTAGCGGATGATCCATACTCAATCAAAGAAAGAAAAACAACCGGGCACCAGTGGCTCATGCCTCTCATCCTCAGGATGAGATCAGGAGGCTGAGATCTGAGGAACTCAGGCAAGAACATCTGTTCGTTGTTAATTGAAAGTCTCCACTTCACAACCAGAAAACTAGAAGTAGCACTGTGGCTCCAAAGTGGTAGAGCACGAACCTTGAGCAAAAGAGCTCAGGGATAACACTCAGGCCCTGAGTTCAAGTCCCACAACCAACGAAAGAAGAAAAGAGAAAAAAACAGAGCAAAGATGAGCCATGATCTTGATCAGCATTCCTCACCCCACAGGGACAGCATGTTCATGAGCTTCAAGGCAGGTTCCCTGTACCCAGTGGGCAACCTTTTTAGTGAGCTGCTGGTGAAGTTAGTGTGGATAACAATTCCATCAGCATCCCTATCCCCAAGAACGGCACACAAGCTCATGTCCACGGTCACTGGAGACACCGAGAAGAGATTTCATTATCTCAGTGACTTGGAATGCAGAGGCCCAGGTGGTGATGGCATAAGTCTCATGAACGTGTGTGAACCCTACAGTGGACTCCCACGAGTAGCCTACGAACGCAACCAATATTCGTGAAACAACTCACCAGTTTTCTCTGCTAATCTTGACTTAGAAATAGAAATCAGGTCTCTGATATTAGAGACCATGCAATCTAACACAACTTCATTTGACAAAGAACAAATTAATTTTTTTCATATATTTATTATTGTAATTAATAGAAGGGTTACATGATATTTGCCAGACAGATGGTGCATTAATTCCCATACATTGATACCCTTTCACATGTCTTGGTTCCCATTTCCCTCTCGCCTACACCCACCCCTCATCTTGTTTTCCCCACTTCCCTATCCAATTTCAAATAACTAAATACAAATATATCCAATATATCAGTTAACAAAGTGAGATACTGTAACAATATGAGATAACCAAGGGACAGCAAAAGAGATGAGAGATAACATAGTACTTTAAGATCAACAATCATTCATTATATGGCTTATGTTTCTATATCCTAGAGATCCTTTCATTTAGCGTCATACTATATGGACTTTAGAACAAATTAAATCTTAAATCTCTGCATCTGTGCTGGCCACAACTCTTTTTAACAGGGCAGAATAATTACTTTATTCTGGTACTTTTCAAAGATATACACACATACCCTAGTTTTGAATATCAATCAGTTGTTATTTGGATACTCTGATAAGTAGAGCTTTTCTTTTTTACATTTTTCTATGCAAATGATACTTTAGAGCATGTCTGTCTGTCTGTCTTCTGGTGTTTGAACTCAGGGCCTAGATGCTGTTCCTGAGATATTTTACTCAAGGCTACCACTCTATACTACAGCTCCACCTCTGGCTTGCTTTTTCTTTCAGGGGGCGGGGCAGGGGGTATTGATGGTGGTGGTTAATTGGAGATAAAAATCTTAGATTTAGCAGGGCACAGTGGCTCACGCATGTAATCCTCTCAGGAGGCTGAGATCTGAGGATCAAGGTTCAAAGCCAGACCAGGCACAAAAGAACCCTAAATTGGAAATGAGACTTGGCTCAAGGGTAGGGAGGTAGCCTTGAGCTGAAGAGCTCAGGGACAATGCCCAGGCCCAGGGGCAGGATGGTAGCCTTGAGCTGAAGGGCTCAGGGACAGTGTCCAGGCCAAGTTCAAGCCTCATGACCCACCCCCCCCAAAAAAAAATCTTAGAGACTTCCCTACTCAGGCTGTCTTCAAATCCAGATCTCAGCCTCCTGACTAGTTAGAATAACAGGAGCACACCTCCAGCACCTGACCATTTCCTAAAGTCCATCTTCTTACCTTAACTCTAGTGTCAGCTATAACTTACATTCAAAACCAACCAGGTAGGAGCCACTGCTCAGAAGAAACCTGAACAGTGCTACTCCAGAAAATGAACAACAACAAAAACTCACCTCTGCACTCAGAGGTGAGTTTCTTCCCCTAATTGCTGTTTCTTCCCCTAATTACTTTTCTTTATGGCTCTACATAATCTGTGGACTCTGTTATTACGGCTAGTCAACAGATCCATGAGACTACAGCTCCCTGAAGGGAGAGAGGCAGATGGCCAGAGATAGTCTGGCACTGGGTCTTTCGAGCCCACCTGGAGCTCAGTACATATGTATTGAATAAATGAATGAGTTTTCACCTCAGGTACATTCTCTGTTTGGAATTTACAGATTGCCTTTTATTTGGATCATTACACTCCCCTCCTCCTCCCCTAAAAAAGGGCAGCAAAGCTAAGTATAGATTTCCACACACACAGCAAAAAGAAATTTCATGGTGACCTGGGGCAACACCCAGGATTAGGCACGTGCAGGAGGCCAGGGGGAGGCCCTAGCTCTAGGCAGAAGATGAGGCCAAATAGCTCCAGCCAGGCAGGGGCTGTGGGTTGCAGTGCCCACGCTGTTCTGCTGACTCTCACTGCATCGTTAGTGGGCTTTGCTCCTTAACTGGTTAGTGCTAAAGCAAAGAGGCGTCAGTTTTGTCATCAAAGCTTTCAGCCCTGTGTCATGCTCAAAATCAAATTTTAATGACAATATTCTGGAAAGAGATGACGGTACCATCTCTGGGGACTGTTTCACACAGGTGATGAGCCCAATTTATCTGTCTTCTTGTTCTCCTCTCCACTCACTCATCTCCTTCAGCTTTCATAATCTTTCTAGCAGTAAGATTTTTGTGGAGAGTTCCCCCTGGCACAAACATGATAGAAACTTCTATGCATGGAGCAGGGGATTTCCCCATCAATAAATAAAAGGATTGGGTCCAGTGGCAGAGCTCTTGTGTAGCATACTTGTCCATGCCAACCTGATTAATCTTACAAATTAAGTCTTAATTGTCTTTTATGAAGCATCCTCACCCAGCCTAAGGCAACACCGTTAAATAAACAAATCAAAGGAAAATAGGAATGAAAGAATTTTTTAAAGCAGCTCAACAAAAACTGATAGGGAGGTGTAAAGAGACAAAAGTCTTTTGGGGGTATTAAGTACAAAAGATATTCACCAAATATGTTCAAGTGGCTAAAAGAACATGAAAATAAATTACTTTTAAGCCATGATAAAAGCAAGTGACTGAAACCACCTAGTCAGGGAGACAGTCATAAAAAATAAAACACACACAGTATCTTCCAGATATATCACTGATTAAACACAGATAAAATTATACCTGAAAAATTCAGCAAAAACAGGACACACAGAATGAGAGACAGACAATGAGAGAGAACTGAATATATTAAAATGCTGTGACCCCTACCACGCCGTTTCCTTTCATAAAGACTTCCTTGAGTGTCAGGCTTGTCTACTTAGCATGACAGATGGTAGCCAAAATAAACGAACTCCTCGACCCTGTTAATTGAACTAAAAGGTTCAAATCCTTCCACTGGCAAAGGTTCTCAGAGATCACATGCCTACAGTTACTAAATAGCTTCTTCCCAAGAATCTATGAGCACATGGCCTCCAACAAAGGTGACAGGGGTTCCAGTCATGGCCTGGGTCAGAAGTGGTTGTTCATAATCACACATGATGGCCTGCCTGCAGCGGGCCACATGAGTAAGAGAGGAGTGAGCAACACGGCTTACATCACTAGAGCAGATCGAGTCTGTACTTCCACTTCAGTCCCACTGTGAGGTGACGATATGTCACGTGCTTTTCCAGAAATCCCCTCCTATTCATCCACTCTCTAGAAGAAAACCAGTCCTTTGTTTTTGGAGATGATGTCAACCAGAAGCTGGACTTTTAACCTTCTTCCCATAATGAATAAACTCAGTGGAGACAGGACAGCTCACCACCATCTCACTAGATCCTGGGATCACCTGGGCTCATTTGGTTGATGACCGTAGTTGGGGAGGAAGGGAGATAAGACCCTTCTAGAGGGTAGGAAACAAAGTTGCCTTGGACTTCAGGCCAGGCTGCAGGCCTTACCCACACGTCTTGCCTGGGGGAAGGAAGGGAAAAGGGGAGAGAGGAACATGGTGGGTCCTGGAAGCTGCCAGCCTCTCCACTGCCCACCTGTGCTTCTGCACTGAGAGAGCAGGTGAGGCACCAGGAAGTACAAATATTTACCAAAATGAGGGCGTGCCAAGTAGCCCTCAGTGGAATTCTGAGACAGGGAACACAGTGCAAACAGATTCCGAAAACAACTGAGAGCACGTGCCCCAGTTTTGGCCTGAAGGTGAATGACCTCAGAATCTAGAATCCCAGGTGAGGGCGGGCTTGGCGGGCTCCCTTCTCCATCTGCCCAGAGGAAACCCTTTCGGGGAGCACATTCCTTCATTATCAGCGCTGGGTACACAGAATGAAAGACTGCCACCAAGGCTGAGGAAAGAATATGTAAACGGATTTTCCTGACAAGTGATCCAAAAAGCCTACAAGTACAGACTTCCGTGAAGAACCAAAAACAACCCACCCTCCCAACACAATCGCCCTAACAGGAATGCTATCTCTCCCAGTAACTGCCTCTAAGCTGTCAATGAGTGTACAGGAGTATTGCTGTGGCATGTCCTTCCCCCTCAAGTTCATACACTCTAAAGAATAAATTCCTATAATCCCCTCTGTCTCTTCATTATAGATCTCTTCCACGATGACCAGAGACTACCCACAACATGTTTTAAAAAAAAATCTGTACAGTAGGGGCTGGGAGTGTGGCCTAGTGGTAGAGTAATTGCCTAACATGCACAAAGCCCTGGGTTCGATTCCTCAGTACCACATACACAGAAAAAAGCCAGAAGTGGTGTTGTGGCTAAAGTGGTAGAGTGCTAATCTTGAGGAAGCCCAAGGACAGTGCCCAAGCCCTGAGTTCTAGCCCCGGGACTGGCAAAAATAAATAATAGCAATAGCTAACAAAACAATAGCTACAGCATGCATACTGGTAACAAATCCTATGTCCTTTCCCCTGTCTAATTACATATAAAATGTTCCTTTTTCCTTCTTTCAGGACTTGCCATCATCATACTCAAGAGTCTCATGGGCTCTAAGGCTCACCTTCTACTCCTCACGAGCATCTTAAAAACATTTTCAATGTCATCCTCTTTTATATAGTTTATTTGTTTTTATATGTTTGACAAAATCTAATTCAAATGTGTGAAGACACTGTACTTTTTCAATGTGAAATAAACTACTTCATTTGACTGCAGGCCGTGCTGTTTCCCACTGTTGATACACTCTCCTTATTTCAGAGTTCTAATGATCTTAATCAGCACTTAATGGTATCAGGAATACTTTGTGGAAAGTAACCTGGCTCATTAATGACAAGGTGTGGCCCGCACACATGTATTTCTTTTGGGGTTTGGCAACACACAGACAGACATTAACTACTGAACTAACAGTTTATGAATCACCAACAAATGAGACAGAAAAGAAACAGAAATGTCACGTGTTAATCATGAAGTACATTTACATGTATGAGTAATGATACATGGGAAATGACAACAAAACTTAAAGGAAATTTTCAGTTAAATTGCTCTGGGCTTTCATTTCTGTTCTTTCCAAATAAATATAATGATACCAATAATGTCCGGTAAGTCAAAGACCAAGGGGAAGAAAGGTTCCTATCCTTATCATCTAAAATTAGGAAATTAATGAGCTCTAATTCATTCTGTGGTGAGTCTTCTAGGACAGAAGATGGTATTTCATTTGAAGCCAAGTGCAGCTGATGTTTTTCTCTTCTCCAGCAAGACTTCCAAGGTAGAAATATTCAAGAGACTAGCCAGTCGACACAGGACAGGAAACAAAAAGTTTCCTCCCCAAGAAAACAAGATGAGGGGTGGGAGGGGGAGGGAAATGGGGACCAAAACATGAGAAAGGGTATCAGTGTTTGTGAAGTAACACACCTTCTATCTGGTGAATATAATGTAACTCTTCTATTAATTACAATAAAAATATATGAAAAAAAAAGTTTCCTCCCCAAGTAGCAATGTCAAAATCA
Organism: Megascapheus bottae; assembly: GCF_031878675.1. Taxonomy (NCBI): domain Eukaryota; kingdom Metazoa; phylum Chordata; class Mammalia; order Rodentia; family Geomyidae; genus Megascapheus; species Megascapheus bottae. The sequence goes on from NC_143527.1 coordinate 11,785,717, forward strand.
GAGAACAACATTTCACCGAACTTCGTGTCCCATTCACTTAAAATATATAACACAATCATTCTGTCTTCATTTGGGAAAAGCAATTTATACCCCCAAGATATCTAAGACAGATAAGAAACCAAAGAATAAAGAATCAGAGTTCAAATTTGTCAGCTATCCTTGTCTACCTTTCTATACAGCGTAAAAGCAAACTTGACACACTTTTGTGAACCCCAAAAAACAACAACAACAAAACTGAAACACCAAAACACAAGAGAAAAGGATCACGGCAACCCTCATGCCTGTTAGCTAATGCTGCTGGTAAAAAATCAGTATAACAACCAAATCAAACCCCAGGCCATAAGACACTACACTTCCACACAATAAACATACAGTGGCGTCTTTGTTCTTACCTGTTACTTCCCTCAAGGCTCAGGAGAAACAAGATATGTAACCCACAGGGAAGCGCTCCACCGGATTAGCTTTGATAGAATTCTACTCAGTGACCATGTACCTCTCCAGTCTCTTTTTCTGCCTTCCCTGATTCAAAGCAGAGTCTGTCTATATACGCGTACACACACCTCTCAGGATACTTGGAGAACACCAGCAAGTTTTAACACAACTGAGAAGGAATCCACAAGCTTGCTTCTTATACTGATGATTCATATTAATAACAGCTAGACAGAAATGCTAGTTGGTGGAAAAGGGAGTTGAATCAAGCTCCACCCCTTTTATAAAGGATTGAGTAACTCCACCCAGTTGGGTAATTAGCTGAAATCTTTACCCAGTGCCCTAAGGTAAAGTTACCTGCAATTCTTCCCACTGTACAAAGGACAGCCCCTCCTGCGTAAAGATGGACCCAGGCCTTATCCCTAGGCGTGGATAGCTAGCAGAGGCCCCATAGTTTCCTGTCACCTGTGCTGCCCAAGTTGTTTGGCTTACTTAGAACTGCATCCCTTTTCCTGGGCAGGCAGGCTGTGGGGTCAGTCCTTCACCATTCCTGGCTGACTTTGTTTCTATCTTGTTCTCTACCCAGGCCCCATACCAAGTAGACTGAGACCCCGACTTCTGGGCCTTCAAAGACCTTAAAATCTTGAATGGGGAAAAAGACAAGAACAAAAATAACTATGACATACAAAGGCAGCTATGGCAGAACAGAATCGAAGGGGAAGGGTTTGGTGTGTGTGTGAGAGGGGAAGCCTCAACCTAAAAAGCCACAATGTAGCTTTCCAGGTCCCTGCTATGTGGCTCTGGGTGTGATGAAGCAGGAGATGAGCTTAGCCTGGTGACTAGACTCCCATGAGCAAGTCAAATGACTTAGCATGATGTGCCTTCTCTCCTGAAGATACACACTCTACACTTCATCCAACATAAACAAACTCTCACCCCACCTGATGTGTCCCCCTTCATTCATTCAAGAGCCATGGGCATTCGTGTGCAATAGTCTTGATGTACTAGCTGGGAAACCCTGTAAACTAGACTTTCAAGTTCCCATCAGTATCAAATATTGGGATTCCCGGAGGTGGCAGGAACATAACCAGATCACTGGTGGAGCTGGTGACCCCTGGTGGCTGGGAGGATCTTAGAAGACTGAGTAGAACAAATGGTAGGTACCAAGGAATAGCCAGAGAATCTGAACCTCACATAGACAGGCTGAAGGTACCAGGGATACCAGGACCATTCAGTCTCATTCTCAAACAAGAGCAACACTTGCAAGCATTAGGCAGATTACATTTGAATACTCCAAGAAACTCCATTTTCTTTGGCTATATCTAAAATAGTAAAAATTATCTGTACTGTTTCAGATCTACATGCTAGCTACTAAGTTAAAAAAAAAAACATAATACACTGTAAGCAAATACACCTAAACAAGTTAGGTCATTTTATTTTAAAAACAGTTAACTGGTTCCCTAAAAGATAAAATGGTACCTAGTTGTGATGCACTGAATTGTATATCTCCAAAATTCATATCCTGGAAACTTACTTCAGAAGGGGATTATGTCTGCAGATGGGCTCCTTAAAGCAATGAATACGTAAAAATAATGTCAGCAGGGTGGGTTCTGAGCTAGCCTGTGCTCTTGTAAAAGGTAAATTGGGACACAGGTACAGAGGGGGAAAAAATGGCCATCTGCATGCCACAAAAAGCCTGGGAAAGAAAACCTGGCCTGATTTTACACCTGATTAGACACCTTGATTTCAGAATCCTAAGCCTCCAGAGCCATAGATGGGTTCCCTTCAGTATTTTCCCTCTCTGGTGAGGCTCTGACCTGAAAAATGGAAAGAAAAACCTTTGTTCCCTTTTCTCAGAATGAAAGAGGGAAGAAAGAAAAACAAGGATGTATTTTCCCATTCTAATTCTGCCCCCTCCATTTCTTAATCAAACTTACTGGGGTAGTTTGCATACAACCCCTGTTGCCTGCGTCATTCTCCCTGAACACAGACGCAGCTTCTACTGAGCCGGCATTAGCATGCAGCCCAGTCTAAAGCAGAAGGGAAGAAATACTAACAGAAGGGAGTGCTGGAGGTCTCCGCGAGCCTCTTGCTCCATTCGAGGAAATGGGGACCACACGCACAGCCACATCATCGTTGAGGAACAGGCACTAAATCAGATTCAAGCCCAACACCCACCCAAGTGCCACCCCCCTGGTCTTCACTACCCCACTAGCAAGTATGGCCTTGAGCTATCTTACCGACCTGACTTTCTGAGTTTCCAGAACTGCCACTGTCTACAGTGCCTGTCTTAGGCAGGCAGAAATGACAGAGAGAGCCTGGTGGGGTCTGAGAGCTAAGTCGAGAACAGCCTTCCTCAATCTTGCACTATGGATATCTGAGGCCCAGTCCTGTTTGATTGTGGAGGCCCATCCTGGACCATTCCAGGATATTTAACAACCTCTACCCACTAAACATCTGTCCTCAGATGGGACAGAGCGAAAGTACCTCCAGATGGTGCTAAGTGCTCCAAAGAGGCTTAAAACTGCCCCAGTCAAGATGCACTGGTTTTAAAGTATGAAAAGCAATTTAAGTTGCTTTTGATGAGTCTTATGAGTCTTGGGGAGCTAAAAGTTCCCCAACTGAGAAACTGTACCTGTTCATCTGAGCTCCTCTCTGCTTCAGTCCTTTGCAACCACTTTGTTTCCAGGAGGAAGGGAAAGATTCAAACTGTTTCTCAAACAAGCAAGGACTTCTTACAGTCTTAAAGAAAAAAGCCCCACACTCAGGAGAGCACCTTGTTCCAGTAATAAAGTATTAATAACCTTTCCAGAATTCCTCCTGGAACAAAGACTGAGCTAATGGTCAACCAGGTCATACTTGTGACTCTTAAGTCTGCATACTGTTCCCATCCCTTGTCCCCATTTCTCCCTCCTTTACCCCCAAGCCAATGTCTATACTCCAGAAGAAAGCTGAAGATGTACTCAAGTGTTCTCTTCCTGTGCCTGCTAAGGAATAAATCTTTCTCTGCCCTTCTCCAAATGTCTCTTTATTTGGTATATGGGAGTGAATGTTCACATCTAACTTGGGACTTCTGGCCTTTGGGCCTAGAGGGATCTAAAAACCTAGTTCCAAGAAAGGACAGAGACCTTGGATAAGAGGCCGGAGCTGCTCAGAAGCCTTAGGAAAGAAGGACATAATGCCACTGTGAATAGGTAGATGAAGGTGGGGGGGGGCAATCTACAGCGTCTCCACAACACAGCCACAGGATTGAGCTAGGCAGAGAAAATAAAAGCTACTGGATTGAAGACACAGGAATGAGCTGGCGTCTGGAGACAGATGCTTCAGTTTCACAGTGTGGGCAGAATTCGGTTAGCACAAGTTATGGAGGAAATAGAAATTTTTTCTGTCACAGCCAAAGTCTTCGCTGACCAAAAAGAGGCCACAGAAGGGTCACATGGAGTGACAGTGGGATTGGGCTACCTTTATTCTGGTTTTGCCTCTTGGCATCTATTTTTTTCTACTCAAATAAAATTTCAAAATAATGCTTGAAAATTACAATTCCTATAACCCATACTATTTAGAATTTGATATGTATGTGGCTCCTGAAAAACTTGTGACCTATTACCACACAATTTATTTAGTACTATTTATTATGCTTAGAAAACTGGATGGTTTACAGGGTGAGGATCTCTAAAACAACACAAAGTGTCACACTGAATCAATAGGTTCCCATGAAAAGTACAAAATTATGTTTCAAAAAGTAATTCAATTATAGGAAGGATGGCACCAGTGGCTCACACTTGTAATCTCAGCACTGCAGGAGGCTGAGATCTGAGGATCACAGCCTGCCTGGAGATGGAAGTCCATGAGACTCATCTCCAATTAAGCACCCAAAAAGAGCTGTGGCTCAAGTGGTAGAGTCCCAGCCTTCAGCAAAACAGTTAAAAGAGAGTACAAGCCCCAATACTGGCACCTCTCCCCCCAAAAGAAACATAAGAGAACTAAAAAATGTTAAGATTATCTTTAGTCAAAACAAAGATCTTATTAACAACATAAAATGTGAATTTCAAAGACAGCTTAGTTCAGTTTCTGTACTTTGTTGTATTTTAGATTTTAAAAGGATTTGTCAATTATGAGCTCATCTCAAGATGTCTTTCCTTAAAAGCCACCATAAATTTGCCTCTACACTACAGCCTTCAGAAATTGTGTTTTAAAAAATATAGTTACAAACTACTATAAAATTTTCACCACTTATATACAATGGAATTCTATGCTGCCATCAGAAAGAATGACATCGCCCCATTTGTAAGGAAATGGAAAGACTTGGAAAAAATTGGATTAAGTGAAGTAAGCCAGACCCAAAAGAACATAGGCTCAAGGATTTCCCTCACATGTAATAATTAGTACACATCAAGGACTCCCTAGCAGAGGATTACAATAGTGTAAAACCTAGATTCATAAGGTCATATAGGATGAGGCTAAATGAAAGGCTCTCTAAGATATGGAAACAAGAGCTTTATCTTGTGTAATTGTTGCTCTTAATGTACTATGTTATTTCTCTTCTCTTTCGTTGCCCTTTGGTTAATCTCATATTGTTACTGTATCTGACTTTGTAGCTGGTATATTGTATATACATTTATTTGAGTATTTGAAACAGGAAAGGGAAGGGGGGAAAACAAGATGATTGGGGGTGCAGGGAGAAGGAAATGGGGAAAAAACATGAGAAGGGGTATCAATGTGTGAGAAGTAATGCTCCTGCTATCTGGTGAATGTGACTTTAACCCCTTTATACATTACAATAAAAAACTATGAAAAAAAATTTCACCACAAAACATTGGTTAAAAGCTATCACTGTAAACAATATTGTAGAATTTTTTCAAATTCACAAGCTACTCACAGACAGACAGCTCTAGATCCCAAGTACCATAAGGAAATAAAATAAATTGATCAATTCTATCTCTCTATTTGGAGTTATGGATAAATGACTTCTTTATACTTTTATACATTTAAAATTTTTTTATTTACAGTTACCTGTATAGTATCATTTATTTTAAAACAACCAGTAACTGAAAGAACACAAATGCTTGGGGTTAAAAAAAAATCCAAGTTTCTCTGTTTCTGCTCAAAACCAGCTACAGTAGAAGAGAAAGTAGGCCATTTGGAGGGGGAGGAATTAAATTGAACAAAACAAGAATGACACGACACAGGCAAAAATCTTTATGTAACTCAGGCAAGGTTTGTCAATTATAACTGCAAGTCTTGAGTCTCCTCACAAGGTTAGACACAGGCCCTTTAATTTGACTTAGTTTGTTTTTTCCTCCAATGCCTTACCAAGAAAGGGCAGTGTGTGTTTTCCATACTTCATAGGTTCATTCAATAAACCAATCTGGTGACTTTATCAAAATGTCTAGGCCAAAAGAAAGATGCTTTCACCAAGAAGCGGAGGTCTTTTCAATCTTCAAATACCACTCAATAAACAAGACTAAGTACCACCTCAGCTCAAAGCACTGAACCCCCAAATCTGTTTCTTCACTGCATATTTCCTGGCAGCTCAGGACAGTTCCTAACTCAAGGAATATGTTCCTGATGTATTCTCAGGTTGGGAGAAGTTACATACGATCCTAAACACAGTGACACAGGGAAGAAATGCCACAAACTCAGTGGGTCGCATCAGCACTGGCCTAAGAGCTCCATTTTTCAAGTACCAGCATCTCAGCTTGGAGATGTAAGAAGCACCTGGAGTCTCACTTGAGCTGGGCTTCTGTCACACACAGTTTCTTGGCTAGCCCTCCCATCTCGGGAACCACCAGGCACAGAAAGATCTCTTTCCCTCCATTCTTCCTTCTTTATACATCAGGCTCTCAGCAGACCAGAAGGGCTCCTTCCATCTCCCAAATGGTCTCCCCACCTTTCTCCTCTTTCCCATACTGGCTGTCACCAACCTTCCTCTCTTACCCAGGCTACCAGCTGCTGCAAGTACCTCTACCTGGACTCCAGCCCACACTCACCTGCCAGAGTAAACCACAACAGCCACTCCCCTTTCCTGTAACTCCAGCCCCACTTCCCACAAGTCCAACCATAAAAATACAAATTGCCATTCTCAATGACCCACATAGCCCTAAAGAGCCTAGATCCTTTACTGACATTTAGGCCGAACCCAGCCCCCCGCCCCCCCAACCTTCCAGCAATTCCTCACACTTTTCAAGTTCACTTCCATCTGCCTCTACCTCCATGTGATTCCCCAAATATTTAGACTGCTGTACTATTTCTTTGGATGGGATCTCAGTGACGACTTAGGCTGATTGGGAGTATAATGTGGTATATATAAAAAAATTACAGTAAACTGATAATATAAACCAAAAAGTTTTCAATCCTAATGCTAACTTAGTAATCCTAGTTCCAGGAACAAAACATAAGAACAAATTCTAGTTAAAACAAAACAAAACATCTCAGGGCTGGGAGTGTGGCCTAGTGGTAGAGTGCTTGCCTAGCATGCATGAAGCCCTGGGTTCAATTCCCTGGTACCACATACACAGAAAAGGCCAGAAGTGGTGCTGTGGCTCAAGTGGTAAAACACTAGCCTTGAAAAAGCTCAGGCCCTGAATTCAAGCCCCCAAAATGGGCAAAAAATAAAAAAAGAACAAATTCTGCTAGAAATGCTAGCTTTCCAAGTCACCACAGAAAAGATTTTTAAGTTCAATATTAAAATTAAAAGCCCCTTCATGCCAGGCAAGGTGGCTCATGCCTGTAATCTTAGCTACTCAGGAAGCTGAGATCTGAGGATCAAGGTTCAAAGCCAGCCCAGGCACAAAAGGACCTGAGACTTTTATCTCCAAATTAATCTCTAGAAAATTCAAAGTGGGGCTTGGATCAAGGGTAGGGAGGTAGCTTTGAGCTGAAGAGGTTGGTGACAGCGCCCAGGCCTCAGGGACAGCACCCAAGCCAAGTTCAAGCCCCATGACCCACAGGAAAAAAAAAAACAAAAAACAATTTAAGTCAAATGACAGAAACAAGCAACAATGATGGGTGATAGAATTTATTTTTAAGACAGTAATCTCTTCCAAATTAGTGGAAAAATTAAAACAACCTGAAGGAAAAAATGGACAAAACAATGTAAATTAGCACAAATACCCAAACTTACTAATTAAGGCCACATAACAACAGGTTTTTCCTTCCACACTGGCCAAAATAACCAAATTGACAAAATAGGGTAATGCTAAGACTAAAAGAAAACAAACAAACAAACAAACAGTGTTCTCATCATTGGCGAAGTTCTGAATTCTTTTTTAAAGATAATGAAAAACAAATTTAATTTTAAAGGTTCACAGATTCCATTATTTCATTTACATAAGTGGATATGAAGTGCTTGTGTTATGCTCGCCTCCGCTGTTTACTTTCTCCTCTTCCTTTCCCACTGGTTCCCACCTCACAACAGTGTCTCCCACCAACCCTGTATTATATTTGTGACATATTTTTAAGTCTAGATTCTGAATATATAAGAAAATATGCAATAGCTGTCTTAGTTTGGCTTATTTTGTCTAATATGATCATTTCCAATTTCACCTTATTCCTCCAGGTGACATAATTCCATTCTTCATGGTTGAATAATATTCCATTATGCATATATCACATTTTGTCATATAAATGCATATATATATTAATCAATCAATGGACATCTGAGCCAAATATATGAGTATGCAGTTATCTCTAATATATGCTAATTTAACATTCATTCATCTATCAACTTTATACCAAGAAATGACATAACAAAATCATAAGGCATTTTTTTGTGTTCTGAAGAATCTCCACATTCATTTCCACAGTAGCGACACTAGTTTCCAGTGTTTAAGGGTTTCTTTTCTCCTAAATCCTTGACAGCATTTGTTGGTGTTTTCTAAATGGCCGAATTCTTTCTTTTCTTTTTTAATTTTTTTCTTAGAGAATGGCCTAATTCTTGAGGGGAGAAATTTCTCAATATATATCAGGAACTTCAGTGTATATGGCCTTTGACTCAGGAATTCAATTCTGTGAATTCACCTGCAGATACACACAGGTATATTAATACAGGCTACTACTACAGTGGTTTTAAAAACATGAGCAGTGTTGTAAATACATCAACAGGGAGAAAACCCCTGAACCAAGCTGAAACAGCGCTACAAATAGGGTAGAGATGGCGTCTTAGTATAAACAAAGAGACACAGTTCATATGCATGGAACATCCAGAGAATGTCAAGGAGATTAAAAGGGGAACAGACCAGGGTGGTGAGTCTGGCCTAGTGGTAGAGTACTTGCCTAGCATGTACGAAGACCCTGGTTCAGTACCATATACATAGAAAAAAAAAGTTGGAAGTGGTGCTGAGGCTCAAGTGGTAGAGCTCTAGCCTTGAGAAAACCCAAGGACAAAGCTCAGGCCCTGAGCTCAAGCCCAGGACTGGCAAAAAAATAAAAAATTTTAAAAAAAGGGAACAGACTAGAATAAGTGAAACAGAATCAAAGGATTTAGAGGAGACAGGAATTTTTTTGGGGGGGAAGTGGTATGGGGGAGTGTTGAACTCAGGATCTGGAGGCTGTCCCAAGGTTATTCTTTTGTTTATTTTTGCCAGTCCTGGGGCTTGAACTCAGTGCCTGGACACTGTCTTGAGTTTTCTCAAGGCTGACGCTCTACCACTTAAGCCACAGCTCTTCCCTCCCCCACCCCAGCTTGGAATTCAAAAATTTTTATTAACTTTACAATGATTCCCTTCAAAGAATTCATTTCAGACATATTTAGTAAGCATAACATATACATAAATATATGTTTATACATATGTATTTCTCCCTGAAGATAGAGAATAGACTTGTGGATCATCAATAGAAAAATATTCACAATTTTTTTAGAAACTAAGCTACTCTGGGAAGACAAAAAGTAAGTAAATTAACTTCAGCTTTGGGAGTTTATTTTTTGTTCCTCTTTTCTCCGCAAGTCTTTCTTTTTTTTATCTTTTTTCCATATATTTTTATTGTAATTAATAGAAGGGTTACATTATATTCACCAGATAGAAGGTGCACTGCTTCACAAACATTGATACCCTTTCTCATGTCTTGGTCCCCATTTCCCTCTCCCCACCCCTGCCCCTCATCTTGTTTTCCTCCCTATTCAATTATCCTATTTCAAATAACAAAATAAGCATATATACACTATATCAGATAGAAGGTAAAATACTGTAACAATATGAGATAACCAAGGGAGAGCAAAAGAGATGGGAGATAACATAATATATTAAGGACAACAATCACTCATTATATGTCTACTGTTTCTATATCCTGGAAGTCCCTTTGTTTAGTGTCATACTATATGAGCCACAGCTCTTCTGGCTTTCTCTGTGTATGTGGTACTGAGGAATCGAACCCAGGGCTTTGTGCATGCCAGGTAAGCACTCTACCACTAGGCTACACTCCCAGCCCATCAATAAGGTTTTTATGCTCAAGGCTAGCTCTCTACCACTTGACCCATAGTTCCTTTTCTGTCTTTTTTGGTGGGTAATTGGAGATAGGAGTCTCAGGAACTTTTCTGCCCAGCCTAGCTTTGAATTATGACCCTCAGACCTCATTCTCCTGAGCATTAAGATCACAGGTGTGACCCACCAGCACAAGGCTAGGAGATTAGAAAGATAGATAGATAGATAGATAGATAGATAGATAGATAGATAGATAGATAATTTTTTAACCTCAAACCACATCACCCTGTGACCTACTACACACAGAAAACCAGGATGTGGTTAACACAACAACAGATGGGTGGTGGCTCAGGTTGTTAAGCTACTGGGAGGGGAGGCTTAGAAAATCTCTACAGCCGCCAGCTCCTGCCTCAGAAAATGCATACTTCATTTTTATTTCTTATGCCCACCCTTTCATGCACGGGCCCTATGTAGAGAGAGCAACCTTTCTCTATCTTGTTTTCCACCCATCCAATTCTCATTGAAACCTCTCCAAAGCCCATTGAGTGGCTGACAATATCACAAAGTACAAAGATTGCACAAGGAAACCATTATTCGATTCAGTTGATGGACACACACATTTTCAGTATTATGCCATTAAAATAGTACAATCAACACCTTTATACATGAGAATTTCCGTACACTTTTATTTCTAAATGACAGATGTCATTCAGAATAAAGACTACCGAGGTTTATTAATATTTATTGCCATATAGATTGTCAGCCACTTTCCAGATAATCTACATATCCATCTGTGTGACAGTTCATCTTGCTTGAGTAAATATATTCATGTTGGTTGCTTTTGTTCCTTGAAGTTTTACTTTATAACTTTTATTAAGAAGTACATAGACCCTAGGTTCAACTTCTAGGTTTTCTGGTGCTACCAAAATAGGAGACTTATTTCCCAGTTCCACATGCTTACCTTTGAAAAAGACAAAGCATAATTTCTCTCTTGAAAATTTTCTCCTTTTAAAGTACAGAAAACCTATTTTTTTTCATCTAGCTACCTTGACATCTTCCTATTGTGTTTTAGATTTCTTTCCCTTGAGGCTCTTGGAATGTCTAGGCATACAAACATTTCACTAAACCTTCAAGACAGCATTAAATAATAAAAACAAGATCTCTTTGTCTAATACGTAACTTTAATTGAAACCATTTTAAAGTTTGTCTTTTATTAAATATCTGCTTCTGGGTCTCTCTCTCTCTCTCTCTCTCTCTCTCTCTCTCTCTCTCTCTCTCTCTCTTCCCCTTCCTCACCTCCCCCCCCCCTCTCTCTCTCTCACACACACACACACACACACACTTTTGCTATTTTGCTTTTTTAGATTGTACTGTATTAGAAATGAGTATTAAATTTTAGCAAATGGCTTTCAGCCTCTGCTGGCCTGGCACATTCTTTCTCCTTTAATATGAATGATAAGACTTCCCAGTCTTTAATCACCCTCATTTACTGGGAAAAAAGCCCTACCTGCTAAAGTACATCAGACTCTAGATGTACTCAAGAGCTCTGGTGCTGTAAATATTGTCGATTTGTCTTCATTTGCATAACTAATATTGTTCTATACCTTTCTTTTTTGAAATATGTCAATTTTTTTTGACAGTGGGCTTGAACTCAGGGCCTGAAATTCTTTTGCTCAAGTCTTATGCTCTACCACTTGCCACAGCACCACTTCAAGCGTTTTTCTGTGTATGTGGTACTGAGGAATCAAACCCAGGGCTTCAAACATGGTAGGCAAGCACTCTACCATTAAGCCTCTTTCCCAGCCTCCAATATATCAGTTTTATTTTTTTTTGTTAGAATTACAGTAGTTCTACAAAATGAACCAGGAGACATTTTGTGTTTTATGATGTTTCAGGGTAGTATAAATAATACTGAAAAACTATGTTAAGATTAAACTCATCTTGGATCAACTTAGGTCATCTGTATTTTTCTACAAAATTTGCCCTATGTTGCCTAAGGTTGTAAGTACATGTTCATACAAAGCCTATTACTCACCACCCCCCTTTATCTCATTCTCATTCCTATATCTACTTCTGCTCTTCTTTTTCTTTGCTAGAATAATGGGAGCTTGTCATTGGTCTTTCCAAATACCCCAGATGCTGGATTTATTTACCCTTTAACATTATTTTCTATTTCGGCTTTTATTGTTTCCTCCATCCTAGTTTTTTTTTTTTTTCCATTTAGCTCACTCTCTGAATGCTTTCAATGCATGCTCCATTTCTTAATTTTTATCCTCCTTAATACTGAAGGAAAGTTCCCTTCTAGGTGGGGTATTCTATTACATGTAGAATTTTTACAGAGAACAAGATCAAAAAATACTCATTATGAAAATTATAAGGGCCACATGCAAATTAGTGAGCCTTGTAATTGTGGCATTCTCAGAACAAGGGATTAACAAACCAATGGAAGAGGAAGAGTGTGAGGAAGAGGGAGGAGGAGGAGAAGGAGGAGGAGGAGGAGGAAGAGGAATAGGCAACCTTTCCTCCACCCCTGAGGCAGGTCAATTGAAGCAAAACCATGGTTCTGTGTTCACCCTGATCTTCACATGTTGGGGAAGTGACACAACACACACATACAGAATCATTTCTATAGCCAAAATCTATCTTTAGCTTGATCTTAAACCTTTTGCTATCATGAGGACAAAGTTCCAAAGCCAGACCACGACAGGATCCTGGAGGATGACGGTTCCCACATAGGTCACCATAGGGCCTGAAGCTGACCGAGTAAAGCAGGAGAAGCATCATCAGCCCGAGTCACTGCAGAACTCTCAGGAAGTCTGGCGCAATTCTTCAGAACCTGCCACCGGTGCAGGTACAGCAATGTACAATGCAAGAAGAGATGTCTATGTGACAGCTTCCAATGACAACAACTCAAAAAACTGGAGCTGAAGAGGCCAAGGGGGCCTTACATGTCTCAAAGTAGAGGAAGAGATGCTGGCCTAGTTAGAAAACAAAGCCAGAAGCAGAGCTGCTAAGACCTCCTCAATCCTCACTACAGGAGGCCTAAATGCTCCCAACCTGGCTAAGGGCATCTGAAAACGACACTCAAAGAAAATCACATTCATTTATGCTCTACTAACTTGGCATTTATGATCTGGAAACAATTCAGACTCGCAGTTTCCATTTTTAGACCCTATGACAACAAGCTAAGAAGGAAGCACAGCCTACTTAAGGGAACACATTTTAGAAGCTCTGACTCATATGTAAACAACTAACATGCGAATCATTTATCTGTTGGCTAATGTTAATACTTTTATTTGGGTTGCTAACCAGAAGTCCTTTTGAGAACAAAAATACACAGAAAATTCTGAGAATCTTCTGCTATTTAAAATTTTCACTTGATTTCTGAATGCTTTTCCCAGGGAATCCCAAGAAATAAAATATTACCTTGAAGCTCTTACATTAGCAGAAATCTGTGGTGGCAGGAACCATTTTGTGCCCCCTGTGTCTACATTGCTGTGGGACCTTCTCTTTACCCTATGTGCCCCAGTGAGGGGGGAAAAAGTACAACAATTTCATCATATATCAACAGCAGTATCTTTGGATCTTCGGCTTCAGTCACATGTCAGATACTAGCGCACATGTGAGGGAGCCTCACATACTCAATACTCAATACTCAATACTGCCGCTCAAAGCCCAGAAATGCACAGAAAGGTTGCCTTGGGGCTCAGGGTTCTAAGCCCACTGGTTGACTCTACAGAAGACCTTGTGAAATTCCTGTTCAACTAAGAATAACAGTCGCAAGGAGGGACTGGTGCAGAGTGCCTTGAAAGCACTCCATGTGCTCATCCAAATTTTTCTGGGTGTGTGACACCTACTGCATACCCGATGGAGGCATGAGGGAAGTTGTTCTTGCTTGCATGTTATAGAACGGGAAGGGGAAGCGATGCACAGCCATGCTGACCCTAACTGTTCATGCGCGTGATACCTCCAATCTCCGTGCAGTCACTTCTGCCACGCGCTTGACTTTTCACAGCCTTTGTCCCCTGTGCTCCTTCCATTCTGTCCTGCATCATTTCTCTCCCCTAGCGTAAGCTATGCTGCCAGATCTCTATGAACAAGTGACCTCAGTGTCAGCAGAACCCAATCCTCCAGGCCTCCCTCCAGGAAGGTGGGATGCAATCAAACCCAGCTCCACAAACACACAACACTGATTAGATGAGACTGGGAAATGTAGTGCGTTCTGCAAACTGACTTTGCACAGCTGAAACGGGCCGTGGGCATGTAGGGAGAGACCAGGGCATCCTGCACCCAGAGCCTAAGGGAGCATCTTCCATTCTTCTGATGATGGTTTCATTTCCACTCATAGGGAAGGAACTAAGGAAGACTTATATTGGCTTTGTATACAACCTGGGTTCCAGCACTCAAGTAAGCAAGGTTCATCCATACACCCAGAGAGGAAGCACCAGGACACCAGGAGAAAATAGGTAAGCGTCCATATAGGGGCAGCTTGACTAGAACAAGGGGGCAGAAATGAAGGTGAGGGCGAATGGGATTGAGCTGGAATATATTCACAATATTCTACCTGAATGCAAGGGAAAACATGAGAACCTTTGTCCTTCCTTCATTACTGGTGGTTTCTACTACTTCTCTATAAATCTTCAACTAATGACTAACAGATAGTCTTGAAATTTCAACATTCTACTTCCTACATGTTTTCTATTCTTACCCTACATCAATTAATCATATGTCCCTCTCCCAACCTACAAGCTTCATGCTCTTCTCTCTTCCCCTCCTCCCCTCTCTCTCTGCATTTCCTTCCCCTTCTCTTCTCTTTTCAGCCCTCCCTCCCCATCCCTCTAGTCAAAATAACCCATGCTACTTAGGATTACAAAACAAACTTTCTGATATTTTCATAACAAACGTTTCTTCCAAATATAACTTCCTTAACTTTATAAAAGGGCAAACAAATATTTTTGCCAGGTGACTCTATTTTCCTTCCTTTAATCCCTGTTATGCCTTTTTGCAAACACAATAGATTTGTCTGGGTGTTACTTGAGGGCTTAAACTGCTCAGGCTACATCTCTGCAGACTCAACCATCCAAGTTCTAGCCGGCCACAACCCACCATTAAACCACACTCGTTTGTGAGGAATTGAAAGGACTAGTACCCTCAGAGCAGGAAACACCCATCAGTCAGTCACAAGAAAGATATCTATTACTGGCTCTATAGTGCATAGTGTCATTTGTAGATCTTAGAATATCTTGTGGTGGTTGTTATTTTTGTGAACTATTTATTTAGTTAATTTAACTTTCAGTCTAAACATCTTTTATTCAGGTTTTCACAGTCTACTGGAATAGGTGCTCTATTGGTATGATGCTAAATTCTTTTTTCCTACTTTTTACTTTGAATCTATTTTTTCCTTTATTTATTTATTTATTTATTTATTTATTTATTTATTTATTTATTTATTTTGCCAGTCCTGGGCTTGAGCTCAGGGCCTGAGCGCTGTCCTTGGACTTTCTCAAGGCTAGAGCTCTACCACTTGAGCCTCAGCACCACTTCCGGCTTTTTTGTTATGTATGTGGTACCAAGGAATCGAACCCGGGTCTTCGTGCATGCTAGGCAAGCACTTTAACCACTAGGCCAAACTCCGGGCCCTATTTTTTCCTTTTTTTTCTTTATTGTGGCCCATCTGATTTCTGAGTTGGGGAGTTTTATTTCACGTCACACTCATTTTATCTCTTCTCTGGTGCGCTCTACAGCACCATCTTGGTTTCTAACCTTTTACATGAGTGACCCTCAGGAAGATATGCAAAACCTCAAAATCTTTTATATAATGAAGGTTTACTTTTACAGAAATTAGGGAAATTCAAAATCTAACTTTCAAGAAGACTAACTGAAGCTTAGAAACATATGCAATTCATAGACATGTCACAATCTGTCACCAGTCAGTATAATGATAAATATCTATAGAGTGATAACATGCATTTGTATAAATGATATATTTTGGAGTGGCTATTCGTTTAGCTGGGTTGGTCCAGCAAAAAGCCTGCCTGGGAGATTTCAAGGTAAACATCCTGAAGCCAAAGACTAGTAGTAATCCCTTTAGTATTATATACAATCAACTTATCTTTTAAGCAAAATAAGGACATAAAGAATAAATGTTTAGTATAAACGGATTGCCATTAGTTACGTATTAATGCCTATAAATATGTTAAATGGCAAATTAGGCAATAAAACCAGCAAGGATTCTCAATTTATAACCCCTGAATGTTTATTTATTCTTTTATTTGCGCCAATATGGGGGCTTGAACTTAGAGCCTCACATGTTCTCATAGTTTTTTCACTCAAGACTAGAGCTTTAACACTTAGTTACAGCTTTACTTCTGGCTTTTTGCTGGTTAACTGGAGATAATTGTCTGTGTAGGCTGGCTTCCAACTAAGATCCTAGGATCTCAGCCTTCTGAGTAGCTAGGATTACAGGTTTAAGCTACCTGCCCTTGGCTATTTTTTTTAATTTTTTATTAGTTTATTTTAAGTCATTTTCTGAAACTAATTAATTTAGTATAGAAGCTTCTCTCTAGTAGTTGATTTGAAATGGATTCTCTTAGACCCAGCAGGTAAGACTGACTATCATAGATCTTAAAATACTGAAAAATTTAATTGTGCCCTTAATAAATCATAGCACATAGATGTTATTTTTCAAATGTTACAAGATTTTAGGATCTGATTCACTAATCTTCTCAGACAGTCTGGCAAGACTTAATTTATCTTGGAGATTAACCACCAAGTGAAGAATTTCACTTAATTATAAAAAAAGCAAAAAGAATTTGAAAAATGCTTTCTCCAGTCATAGTTATTTTAGCATTCACTAATTTGGATACAGTCAGCATAATTTAGAAAAAAAGAGATCATTTGTTTCTTAGTATAAAAAGCCAGCCTCAAAAAATTAAATAAATAAACCAACTTCTTTATTCTTGTACATTTACCAAAACTACATATTACTATGCTAATGACTTTTTTGTATAGTCTACTAAACATCACTACTGTACCTATAAATGAAGATTGTTGAAGCTTGCTAAAATTAATCCTTTGAACTTAAACTTTAAGAGTCAGGAAAATACTGGATCCAATAAGGAATTTTTACTATGGCAGTGACTTCACTCCCTGAAACCACTTTGGTGGCCAAGTCGAGAGTAATTTGCAATAAAATTTTAATTTCAGTATATACTGAGCCTGAATATCAACACTTACCAGCATATTTGCATGGATGCATTTGTGTTTGTATGCATGAACACATGCACACGTGTATGTGCACACATGCACACACACACACACACACACCCCACAATAATATCAATGATGAGAAAATGTGCAGGAAGCTGTGTGCAATGAGTATTACCTCTGTGCTGCCTCTGAGTGTTGGTAAGAGTTGGTTCCAGGATACCAGGCCTCAGGATACCAAACTATGAGGAAGCTCAACTCTTCTAGGCAGACTGGCACAATATTTGCATAGAGCCTATGCCTGACCTCCCACAGAGTTGAAGTCATGTCTAGATTACTTGCAATACCTAACACAATGTGCTTGATATCTAGTCATTCTGCTGTCTTGTTTAGGGAATCACACACATCTGTACATTCTCAACACATATCCTCTCCTGGGGCTTGAGCTCAGGGTCTGAGAACAGCCTCTGGGCTTTCTCAAGGCTAGAGCTCTATCACTTGAGCCACAGGACCACTTCCAGCTCTTTCTATGTATATGTACTGAGGAATCAAACCGGGTCTTCATGCATGCTAAGTAAGCACTCTACCACTAGGCCAGACTCCCAGCCCTCATTTTTTTCTTTTCAAACGTGTATTTCCAATCTTGTTGACCAAATCCTTGGTTGACCCAGTGGATAGAGACTCCAGAGGCCGACTGTAAATACATGGTCAATGTACACATTCACATGAATAGAATAATAGGATAAATAAAACTAGGCAGAGCACTCACCAAACTAAGTGACAAAGGCTGCATGGTATATGTGAGGCAAGAATGGTGGGCAGCACTGCTGGGGACAGATCCCACAGAAAGGACAAATCCGGGCTCCTTCCAGGGCAGGTTGGGGCAGGCCAGAGACAGGCAGGCTAGTGTATCTATCTGTTTGAATGGAAGCCTCCACTCTCTCATTTATACTCTCTATCCACTCCCCGAAGCCTCCCTCCCAGTGCCTCTCCAAACTGGACTGTGTAAGAAGCACCCCAGGGCTCTATGGGCTAGGGTCTGACATTTCACCCCTCTAACAAGCTCACAGACTGCACATGGCTGCGTGGACCACACTCGAGTAGCACTAGATGGCAGATTAAAGAACGGGGCAGACCTTGATGGAGTAAGAGGTTCCTCAGGGGCTATGAGTCCAGAAGACAAGAGAGAAAGGCTGGCTTCTTCCTACTGGGATGCCAGGACATAAATAAAAACTGACACACACCCATGGCAATTTCTTACAAAGCACCACACAAGCCATCATCAGTAGATGGTCACTGAGACACTGTACTCTGTCTGTACCACATAGTAAAGCCATCCAAGGCCAAAGGAAAATGGAAATGTTGAGTGAAACATCACGAAGGGCCAGCTGCTTAACAAGTCAGCTTCAGCTTACTGCCATTAAGAATCATCTCCTCAAAAACTGAACTACATACAACTTGGGGACCTGGGGGGAGGAGAAAAACTAGGAGAGAGCAAAGGAAGGGGGTGACACTGTCCAAAAAGAAATGCATTTGGCTGGGAGTTTGGCCTAATGGTGGAGTGCCTGCCTAGCATGCACAAAGACCAGGGTTCAATTTCTCAGTACCACAGAGAAAAGCTGGAAGTGGTACTGTGGCTCAAGTGGCAGAGTGCCAGCCCTGAAGGAAAAGCCCAAGGACAGTGCTCAGGCCCTGAGTTCAAGCCCCAGGACTGGCAAAAAACAACAACAACAACAAAAAAAAACAAGTGCATTTATTATCTCCTTTATGAAACTATAACCTCTGTACGACGCCTTTATAATAACAATTTTAAAAAGCACCACCTCAGAAAACTTGGCCTTCTCAAATACACACCAAGTTACCCCACGTGAAAATGACAAAAATGACTGAGTCCTGGCTTGAAGACCAGGCCCTCAATGTCAGTTTCACTTTCCCACTGGCTCTAGGCCAAGCTTGGTGACAGTAAATCAGATCCACATGCATGTTTTAGGATCTGAAACTGACTGAATCTTTCTCTGGGAACTAAGGAGGCCCAAAAGTCTAAAAGCCATTATCCCATCACTAAAGCTACTTTAATCTAATTAAGGAGTCAAGAAGTCTAGAAGATTTCAGAGAGCAAGGCAGGGTGACAATAAAAGGTGTCAGAAATGAGTACATGATTACTGAACAGTGAATTAATGAAATAGGCAAGTTTTCCCGAAGAACTGAAATGAGAAAGAAACACCAACCGAGTGAATTAGAACTAGAAATGAGAAAGAAATGCCAACAGAGTGAATTAGAACCAGCAAGTTAACCTTTCGGGGCTGGTTTCTTAGATTTCCTTAGGGAACACACAAGGCTAAATTAACTCTGAGATTGCCTTCGATCCCTTCTCATGCTTCCTCCACTGCAGTGAGTGACTCAGCGGATCTACTGCTATCCATCCACACACAGAGAGGGGGAACTCAATCCAGGCCCAATGAGGCACTGAGTGGCAGCTAGCCATAGCCAATGAGAGCACAGCAGACCACTTGTCCTGCCCCTCCTGAAAGGAGACCTCCAGGCAGCTGGTGGCTAGACAACTACCAAGAAGCCATTGGGGATGTAGTTCATGCTCATGCTTGCCTAGGATGCAGGAGGCCTTGAGTTCCATCCTAAGACTGAAAAAGAAAAAAGGGAGGGGCAGGGTAGGGTGGGGGGGAACCATTGACTTATAATCGTTGCTGCTATTCAGGAGGCTGAAATCTAAGTCCTGCAATTCAAAGCTAATCCAGGCAGAAAAGTCTGTGGGACTCCTGTGTCCAGTTAACCTCAAAGCAGAGCTGTGACTCCAGTGGTACTGTGGTAGGCTTAAGCATAAAAACTAAGGAACAGCACCCAGGCCTGGAGTTCTTTCAAACCCCAATTCAGGTGTGAGCCACTGGAACCCAGCCCCACCAATTTTTTAAACTAAGGTTCAACTGAGAAGTTTTGTGTCAAGAAATTTTATATATATGTATGTATGTATGTATGTATGTATGTATGTACATACATATATATGATGTTATTTATGGGTAGGCTATTTAGAGAGTTCAAATTTCCTGTGACGTTTATTATATACACTCATTTTGTTGACAGCACTTGTTGGCTCAAACTCAGGGCCTGTGCTCTGTCTCGCGGCTCCCCCCAACCCTTCAAAGGCTAGCACTCTACCACTTGAGCTACAGCTCCTCTTGTGGCTCTATGCTGGTCAACTGGAGAGTAAAGTCTCATGGACCCTACCCAGGGTCACTTTGAACCAGGACCTTCAGATCTCAGCCTTCGGGGTAGCTAGGACTACAGGCATGAGCCACTGGCACCTGGATTATTTTACATTCTTCATAGCCAAGCCGTTCTGTCTCAGTACTGCAGATCTTCAGATTAGATACCTGTGTGCAGTGAGCGCTGCACAAAGCAGAGCAGCATCCAGGCTTCCACCCACGAGGTGCCAGTAGTACCTGCGTGCCCATCCATCTGCCCTGCCACCCACAAACTAAAAGTATCTCCAGATTCTGCCAAATGCCTGGGAGGAAACACTGATTGAGAACCGCTGCTTCTTAATTCATGATACGTGTATCTACAATAAGACCTCAATGTAGATGAAATAACTATTTTTAAAACCCTTCTATTCAGCCATTCAAACCAATATTTGATTCAGAACACACCATCACTAAGGAAGCCCAAAGAAGCAAAGTCATACTTTTCCCTTCATTTTTTAATTAATCGGTGCTAAACAATAACTATACCATTTAGATTTAATAATGCCCTAGACACAAAGAATTCAAATTAGAAATCATACTTAATCCTATCCATCCAGGATTCTAGAATAAAAATCGCAGCCTACCGCCAACAGCCAAACCAGCTGGGCGTGAGGCAGAGCTTGGGTCTGGGAAAGAGGCCAACATGGACAGTTCACGAGCACTGTGGACACCCCATCCACCCACATCGAGCCCGGAGAACCACACTGGCACCCGCAATAAAGACTGCCCATTCTAGAAAAGAAAATCAAAGGCATGGAAAGAAGAAAGGTACACTTGGGAAATATAGGAAAAATGCTCCCTGATTTCTTATCTGCCATTTACTTTCCGACATGAGGGAAGAGAAGAGAGGAATACTTCCACTTCAACCACTAAACAGGACAGATAAGTTCCCAAGGGAAAATTGAGGGTGGATTACATGCTGGTCCCATTCAAGCATTTTCCTCAACTTTTTTCAGGTGTCCCTTAAAAGTCATACAAATGGCCACTATTGTGTGTGTGTGTGTGTGCATGTGCAACACACACATGCACACACACAAGTCCTGGAGGCTTGCACTCAAGGACTTGTGTTCTTGCTGGGCTTTTTTTCTGCACAACACTGATGTTCTACCCACCTTGAGCCACACCTTCATTTCCAGCTTTTTGCTAGTTAACTGGAGGCAAGAATTGCTTATATGCCTGCTCTAGCTAGCTGGCTGCTAGAACCAGGATCCTCAGATGTCAGCTACTGAGTGACTTAGATTAGCATGAGCCATGGGGCGCCTGGCATTTTTATAATTAGGGAATCTGTTTATCTTATTTTTTTTTTTAGGTATTCTCATTTGAACCTACAGAAACCATCACTGCACACTTAGGTCAGCAGAAAGAGTGAATTCTACCTGCCATAAGGGCTAGATTAAGGCCATACTGACAGAACTTCCATTTAGAGAAAAGGCCAAAGGGGATGGGGACAGCAGCAGATGGTTTCCAGGAAGACTGAAAGAGATCCGGGAAGTTCTCACCTGTGGCTGGGAAACCCAAAACCTACAACACCACGGCTGCTTTCACTTGGAGGGAAGGGGGGGGGGCAGTAGCACCCGCCAGCCCCCACCGGCCGGGGCAGGCTCACCAGAAGACCTATGAATTTCAGGACCACACAACATCTGGGAACCCCCTACCAGAGAGAAGCTGCTGCTTTCTGTGGTTCTCCCTCATCTGACTCGGTTCAAATTGCAGCAAGGGCAAGAGCTATTAACCAGAGAACCCGCTCTGCCCAGTTCCTACAGGTGGGCAGCAGAATGGCTGGGAAGAAAATTCCAACTGGTGGAAGATGGCAGAGTCCAGCCTGGGCAGTCCCAAGCAAGTGAAACGTTAATCAAGGCCTAGAATCAGTTTCTGAAGAGATTATTAACCAGGTGCTCAGGTCTCTGGGTAAAGGTGAGACAGTTGACAGGCTGAAAAAAATGGTCCAACATATCATTTGGGCTATGCCAAGAGAGTGGGCTATCACAACTGAAGCAAGACCAATGCCAAATGGGGGCAATTTGGGAAGGGTTGTACATTGCTTCCTCTTCTAGATTTATTTCATTCCTTCTGCTCCCAGAAAAAGGTTTACCTGCTGCCTCCTGTGCAAAACAGCTTACAGGTAAGTAAAGGCTTGCAGTGCACAATGATCTCTGTTAAAGAAGAGGGCTTTCAATTCCAAGTCAGACTCAGAAAGAACAGCACATTCTTAATGATGAACGTGCGTCTGCTATTTCCTCCACATGTAAGAATCCAATTCACAAGGGAAACAAGACAACCCATCAGGACAACAGGAGTCCAAAGTTCAATTTCAGACATTATAAATGGCCATGATTTTGAAGGTTGTTGACAAAAGTTATTTCTGTTATCTTTCCAGATGTTGCCGCCCAAGCAAGGGCTTCCTTCTCTCCATCTCCACCACCACTCAGGAATGCGCGGGCTGCTCCCTTAGCCTTTGTCTAAGGCAGCCTGAGACTTTTTTCATTGTTTACAGAATCACCCAACACAGCACCATAGCTCTGGGTTTCTATCCAGCATTACATAATTCAGTTGTCCTCAAGTTATAAGATTAGCCAGAGAGCCTAATTTGTGGCTGAAGTAAAAATAAATACACACACAACAGAAGAAAAGGAGAACTACATACATTGTCCCTGCTAGCATGACCTATGTCAAATGGGAAGACACCTGATTCTAGAAAATCCGTTGCCTTGTGCTATTTCATGGCATTTACCCAAGTCCTTTTTGACTTAAAGGAAATACAAATACCCATTTTACTTCTCCCAACAGCAGAAGTTTCTAGGTTTTGAAAACTGAAGAGGAGAGAAAGCAAATGAATAACCCTCTAGCTAGCAGGTACACTGGATCTCATTCTTTTCAAGCTCCTAACTGGAGGTCTATCCATATAAGAGCAAAATCATTAAATCAGTGAATACAAGGGAAGAGCCCAGAGAGGCGTCATGTGACCGTCAGCAGGCATTTCCTGTAAAGGGATCACACAAACCAAGGTCTGTGTACCCTGAGCTAACTCTTAAATAATAAGAGGTAGAACCTGGCCCATGGAGACCTACATGTTTCAAATTAGCCCAATACATCATGAAGCCTAGAAAATAAAAAGGAAAAAAAAAAAGAAACATTAAATACAAGCTCTGTCCTCATTTCACCTGGAATTTCTGTACCAAATTTCTGAGTTATGCATGACAGATCCCTTCAGTGCATCTATTTCTGACATTTTCAGGAACACATAGATGACAAATGCCATCATTTATTCATACAGGAGGGTGGGGGGGCACCAGAGCATTATCGGTATAATAATTTTTCCAAGCACTAACACTGAGAACAGGTTTCCAACCAAACTAGAGGTTACCCATCTAAGTCATTAACATGTTTTTTATTGCCTACCTTGTGACTTTGGAAGCATACCCCCAAAAATAAATATTTAACGGACATTTATTTTTTAAAACAAGTTTATGATGTGCCCACCCCATGCACCTCCTGGCATAATTAGGTTAAAGCTAATGGATCCAGGATAAGAGAACATTCCCCTTGGTGCTGTTCACAGACCCAAGAGGAAGGGGAAAAAACACACAAATAAATAAAAACCAGGAGCCTGTGGTGGTACTTACCAAATCCACGGCAGGGAGAGGGAGGCAGGCTAGGCTTGTGCAGATGGCTGGTCTGTCTCCCCGAACAACAGCGAGGGCCCGGGAGGAATCCGGGCCTGCCAGTTCCCCACAGGTGACCAGCAGCCCGGCCAAGGGCGGGGCCGGGGCCGGGGCCGGGGCGGGGCCGGCGGCACCCCCCCACCCGGCGCACTTGCGCCCCGTGCAGGGTCCGGGGTGCCCAAGCCTGCCTGGGCTGGCAGAGGCTGCTGGTGCCTGTCTGCCTTTCACAAAGCAGGAGCACGTTCAGATGTGGGGAAGGCAGAAGCAGCTCAGCAGAGGCGACCCAGCCGATGACGCCGGGAGGAACTTTGTAGATCACACACACACACACACACACACACACACACACACACAGAGAGAGAGACAGAGTGAGAAAGACACACACACAGAGACAGAGACACAGAGAGAGACAGAGACAGACACACACACAGAGATAGAGACATACACAGAGAGAGAGAGAGAAAGACACACACACACACACACACACACACACAGAGACAGAGTGAGAAAGACACACACACAGAGGGAGACAGAAACACACACACAGAGACAGAGAGGGACACACAGAGAGAGAGACAGACACACACACAGAGGCAGAGACACACACAGAGTGAGAAAGACACACACAGAGAGACACAGAGAGAGAGACACACACACACACACACATACACAGAGACACACAGAGACAGAGACACACACAGAGAGAGAAAGACAGCCACACACAGAGAGAGACAGACAGACAGACACACACACACAGAGACAGAGACACAGATAGAGACACACACACAGAGACAGAGACACAGATAGAGACACACACACAGAGACAGAGACACACACAGAGAGACGGAGTGAGAAAGACACCCACAGAGACAGAGACACAGAGACACAGAGAGAGACACAGACACACACACAGAGACAGAGACACAGAGAGACAGAGTGAGAAAGACACACACACACACACACACAAAGACAGATACACACAGAGAGACAGAGACACACAGAGAGAAACAGAGACACACACACACACACAGACATACACAGAGAGAAACAGAGAAAGACACACACACACACACACACAGAGACAGAGACACAGAGAGAGACAGAGACACACACACAGAGACAGAGACACACACAGAGAGAGACGGAGTGAGAAAGACACACACACACACACACAGAAGGAGAGAGAGAGAGACAGAGAGAGAGAGAGAGACAAGCTCAGCCACACAACAGGGCAACAGGGCCGAGCCCCGCCCCCCCCAACCAACCAACATTAGGGAAGTTAGCAAGAAGGGTGCATACACAGTTTGCCCCAGGTGACCCCAGAAACTGAGGGGGACCCCAGCCATTCAGAGTGACCTTTTCCCAGCTTTCCCTAAATGTTTATGCCAATTTAGAAGGAAGAAAGTATTCAGGGCCCAAGGGGAAGATGGTGTCTCCACGTCTCTACAAACACAGAATGAGGCTACGCGTCCATCGGTCGACGCCAGCTCCGGGTCTGTCTGTGCCAGCTTACTAGTTGGGTGATGTTAAGCACGCTTCAGAACCCTGAGCCTCCCTCGTGTTTTTCATGGGGGCCCTGGAACCTCCTGCTCACCTTGTGCTGAGGAATCAGGTGTTGGTCAGCTCTGCAGACCAACATCCATCAAGCTGCCTTTGTTCTTCCCGTATTGACTGGACCCTGGGGAGCTGGTGGGGCTAAATGATTGGTCTGAATCAACTACAGCTACCCCCTCCCCATGCAATAAGTGACTCTAAGAAGCTGGTCTACACCCTACGTGTGTGTGGTGTGGGGGGGGGGGTAGTGAGCTTCACTGGCTGGAAACATTCTCAACATGCTCCATTATTTCCTTCCCTGCAAGGAAAGGCTTCCCCTATGCCACAGAAGAGAAACACCAAAGAAAAGTTGAAAGGAGGCCTACGCATAATTGTGGCAGAACTTTTTCTAAATGCTTCCCTTTTACATGCAATGATTTCTTATAATGGGATTCCCAACTAACTGATAACACAGCTCATTTTAATAAGGGATGAGCTGCCCCCACCCATTCAGTGTTATGCTCCAGTAGTGACCTTCCATTCTCAGAAAGAGCCCCAGTCTCACCTGGGCCAAGAGGCTGCCATCGCCACCTAGTGGTGACTGTTGCACATTGCGGTTAAGAATCTATTCTCCAGAGGCAGGCCACGGAATTACCATTTTATCCCATCAACACTGACTCCCAGTTTGGCTGGCTAGTCAAGGACAGCCTTCATCCTTTCCCACCAGACCGAGCTTCCAATCTTCATTATATTCCCACAGACTTGTCAAAATTCAGTTTCTCCCTACCCACCTCAGTTCCCCACCTAACATCTGTTAGGTTACAAAAAATAAAATTCCCAGGACAGATGGAGAAAAGAAAGAGCCAGTACTATATCTACTAACTGCAGAATCAACATTACAGACAAATATAAGGCCAATCCATAGGAGAAACCAGCTGAAGACCCAGGAAATAGCAAAGAGCGAGCTCTTAGAATGGGGCCCTGACCAAAGAATAAGTCTTTGATGAGTTAAGGTAAATTGTTCTGTATATCTGGATTATAAAAGTGCAGAAACAACATTCAAAGCAACCTGTTCTCTCCTCCCAAGCCTTCAGCCTACCTGAAACACATCAGTTCTAACAGGGTCTCAAACACAGATGCCAATCTGAGTGAGAATTATCAGAGCAAGTGGAGAAAGAATCTGGAAAGTTCATATTGAAGTGTTATCACTGGGATTGTCTCTTACATGATACTTGTGGTTTCTAATGAGCTACAGGGAGGAATACACTAAGGAATCTACAGGCAGCTGTGCCCAGCTGCAGTACAAATTTCAAATCTTTCTACCAGGGTAGCAACACTTGCCTGGAGAATAACAGAACTTTGCTCTATGAAAATGTCCCTATAT
Organism: Megascapheus bottae; assembly: GCF_031878675.1. NCBI lineage: Eukaryota > Metazoa > Chordata > Mammalia > Rodentia > Geomyidae > Megascapheus > Megascapheus bottae. The sequence continues at coordinate 11,812,607 of NC_143527.1, forward strand.
ACTCCAGTATATTATTTACAACTGCACAATTAAGAATCTCATTTGTATGGCCAGGTGCCAGTGGCTCATGCCTATAATCCTAGCTAGTCTAGTGCCTGGAACTAGCTAGAATCTGAATCCTAGCTAGTCTGGAACCCACAGGTCTGTGGGTCAGGGTCATGGTTTGAAGAGCCAACCTGGCATGAAAATCGTGATACTTATCTCCAATTAACAACCAAAAAGCCAGAAGCAGAGCTGTGACTCAAGTGGTGGAGCATGCAATAGCCTTAAGCAAAAAAGCTCAGGGATAGCACCAGGCTCTGAGTTCAAGCCCTGCACTGGAGCACACATGCGTATGTGCCCATGTGTACACACATACACATACACACACACACACACACACACACACACACACACACCACGAATCTCATTTATATTTAGTATAAATACATGCTAGAACAATTCAGTTGTATACTCTGACATATAAAATTGTCCAAAGAAATTTCTCATCTATAAAATAGATTTTCAAGAAACACCATCCACATTTAACCTTCTCCCTATCCACGCCCTACCCCCTGCCCCAGTACATTCACACATACACTGGCCTTGCTTTCTTCTCAGCCTCTGTGCTTTAAAAACCTTGTCAATTAATCACAAGTGCATACCCAAGGCCATAGGCTGGACTCAAACATGATAATATCCACCTTCAAATATTTAAAACAAACAGAAATGAAGCCAGCGAGCAGAAAGAAAATTCTTTGTGTCTAAAACATACTTATGGGGCCAAGAATTTGGCCTAGTGGTAGAGTGCTGGCTTAGCATGTAGGAAGACATGCACGGGTTCCATTCCTCAGTACCACATACATAGAAAAGGCAGAAGTGGTGCTGTGACTCAAGTGTTAGAGTGCCAGCCTTGAGGAAAGTCCAAGGACAGTGCTCAGGCCCTGAGTTCAAGCCCCAGGACTAGAAATAAATAAATAAAATTAAAAATGAAACATATTTATGGCTGGGCGCCAGTGGCTCATGCCTGTAATCCTAGCCACTCAGGAGGCTGAAATCTGATGATCTCAGTCCAATGCCTGCCTGGGGAGTAAAGTCTGAGATTCATATTTTTAATTAACCACTAGAAGATCAGAAGTAGTGCTGTGGCTCGAGTGGTACAGCATTCGCTTTGAGCTGAAAAGCTCAGGGACAGCACCCAGGCCCAGAGTTCAAACCCTGTGACCAACAAAAAATAAAATTAAAAATAAATAAAACCTATTTATGGCCAACTTAATGGGACTGTTTTGTAAGAAGCCCGTCTTGCCAATAAACTTTTAAGCTGCTTTATAATAAGGCCCAAGTCTTCCTTAGGAATGTTCTAATTCTATTGTTGACAGCCTTCAGCCAACTTCAGTTCCAGGAACCAAATAAAAAGAAGCAGCCTCTGAATTCTGAAATAGCAGTACCCCAGATCTGAGCTTGAGCGCCGAGCTTCACTCACTGCGACACAATTCTGCAACACAATGGCTTCCCATATGCCACGGAGGACACAAACACCAAGCGTGCCTCTTCCATAGGTGTCCAAGGCCAGGGCTCAGGGACACGAGTGGCATTTAAACATCTTGGGAGCTGCGGTCAGCAGTGGCCCAGGCACAGCAGTTAAAGAATAAGTTCTATTCCTCACAGAGGATGGGGTAGAAATAATACAACCAAAAGACTGGCTGTGGGTACCAGGCATTAGTTTTCACTCAAATAAGTAGATAAAGTTTTATCTTCTCCACCAAACACCAACCTTTTTCTAATTATTGCAGTAGCAACGTAGATTTAATCGCTTCTCAACCTTTTGTTTGAGACAATTACAGAACTATACATCACTCATGGGACCCTACACACAAGGATAGGAAAGATGCTGAAGCACTAATATATCATCTCACAGGCAGGCCAAGGCAATGTATGCCTGGACTCTAACTACTTGCAAGACAGAAGCAGGAGGATCACAAGCTCGAGATCAGCCTGAGCTACACAGGGAGTCCAAAGCTAGCCTAGCCTACATAGCAAGAGTCTACCTCAAAAACCAAGGAGATGTCTTCAGCTGATCTCCATTTCTGTGTTATCTACACCTTATAAGATGAGAAAGACCAAATGACATGATTAACAAGTTATTTCGATTTTTTTTTTTGTTGAACATTTTTTAGAATTTTTTTTTCCTGGTTTATGTGGTGCCAAAGAATCGAACCCAGGATCTCAGACATGCTAAGCAAGCACTCTATTACTACGTCACATTCTTTACACCTTATTTTTTATTTTTCTACCGCTTCATCCTTTACAATTAATTCTTTGGATATATAAGGACAGACAGACAGAAATCCACCCCTTGGATGTGAGAGAGAGAGAGAGAGAGAGAGAGAGAGAGAGAGAGAGAGAGAGAGAGAGAGAGAGAGAGAGAGAGAGAGAGAGAGAGAGAGAGAGAGAGAGTGTGTGTGTGTAAATCCCTTGGCTACATAAGAATATAATCATATATCCTTCGCTAGCACTATTGGGGTAAATGCTTTAAAGTGTGTTTGCTAGTATAGGGCTTGAACTCAAGGCCTGAGAGCTATCCCAGAAAAGTTTTGCTTGAGGCTAGCACTCTGCCACTTGAGCCACAGTCCCACTTCTGGCTCTTTTGGTGGTTAACTGGAGCTAAGCATCTCACGGACTTTCCTGCCCAGGCTGGCTTTGAATCAAGATCCTCAGATCTCAGCCTCCTGAATAGCTGGGATTCCAGGCATGAGCTACCGAAGCTTGGAAAAATGACATTATTTTTTGTGTTGCCCAGTGCAATCGGTTTTATGAGTTGTTTTTTTTTTAAAGGGAATTCTACATATTCCTGTAACAGGAGTTCTTAAAAGTGCTAATCAATGAAATTAAAAATCACAAGAGTCATAACTTTTGTTGTATGACCCAATGCAGAAAAGAGACCCAGGCCACAGACAGAAGTGAGAAAGGAAGGATGTAAAGTGTGGGGCAAGCAAAGAAAACTAAGCCACAGAAGAGGTACCGCTGCCCTCACCCCTGCCTCTGGGGCTTTGGCTGGTTTTTCTTTTGTTTATTTTTCCTGCCTTTACAGTCACAGGGTTGCCTTTAGTGACAGCCAAGGGTTCATGTGAAAAAAGGAGCCAAACCACTGGAAAGAAGAAATTATCCCCTGCTGACCAAGTTAGGGTCAGCAACTTAATCCTCTTTAGGGCAGCTGGTAACTGAGAGCCTTGTGGCTGCCAGCTCCCTTGGAGAGAAATCGTCCAAGGTGCTTGCTCTGAATTTGGATAACCGCCCTGAGAGCCCAACGGTTACATGAGTCCAGCAGAACTGGTTTAGGATGCCTGGAGCAAATCGAATCTTAAGACATACCAATGTAGACTTCGGGTTCATTTCACTGGAGACCTGGGAGAGATTTTCTTCCCCCAGCTGTATTGATCTCACCTCCTCTGGGGAAAGGTTATTACCTGTGGTTTTGGAGTTTGGTTCGAATGAGAAAAGAAAACTTCCCCAGACTGTTCACAGGCACAGAAGCCAACCAGCATTGAATTTTAAAGACAAAAGAGCCTGCTGCCTTCCAAACAGCAAGCAGGCTTAGAGGAGAGAGAGGGGGAGAGAAAGAGACAGAGAGAAAGGCAGCAAAAATCTGATGTGGGCTTTATAAAGTCTAAAAATAGGCACTTGCAGGAGAATGGTTTCTTTAGAGAATAATTTTAAAGATTCCCGGGGGGTGTCAGCTGCTCACTGTGTATTAGAGGAGGATAGAGGTTCTGTGCACCCTCCCGCGTGACTGCGCCCAGGGAAGGCCTCTTTCATTTGTCTGGGGCCCTGGACAGGTGAAGGAAACAGCCTTTGTTCACAGTCCAGCAGTAGGACAAAGGTAGCAGAGGCAGAAGGTCAAGCTTGGTTTCTCATTCAAGACAGCACGGCTGAACAGCGGCCAAAACAATTTTAAAAAATACAAACTCCCTACCTCTATGTGACCACTCAAGACACACTGGAAGAGGATCAGGCCATGCAGCCATTTTTATTACAGCTAATTCCTTCTCTTGAAAGACTAATAGATACTGATGACGTGTGGGAAGAGACTCTCTTCTCTGATGGGACACATTTCTTCTTGGGCACATTTACTTAGCTTCCGTTATTCAAAAACAGGCCTTAGAGGCAAGCAGGCAGATGCAGCCCATGCCCCCCAGAGTGATGTCATCAGCCAGGTGAAGGGCAAAGACTTTGGGTCCTGAAGTCACAGCACTGAAGAGGGAGGCTGGGCTGGGCCCCCCACACCCTGTGCTGCCTAGAAGCACAGGCTGGGGCATAGAAGTCTGGTCTAGTCTCCCCTTGCCACTAGAAGTCCTTGGGGTACCGGGGAGGGGGAGGGAGGTCACACAGCCTATCTGACTCAGTTTTCCCACATGCAGAGCTGGGCTTACTCCATGCTCACCCAGGTCTTGCTTTAGGCCACCTGAACCATGATCTCTGAGGTGGCTCCAGCCACAATGGTGTTTTAGTTTTGGTTTTGCTGGTCCTGGACTATGACCTGAGGGTCTGGGTGCTATCCTTTAGCATTTCAGTCAAAGTTGGTATTCCACTACCACCTGAGTCACAGCTCTACTTCTGGTATCTTTTTTTTTATAGTTCCAGGACTTGAACTCAGGACCTGGGCTCTGCCCCTGAACTTCTTTCTGCTCAAGGAGAGCATTTTACCATTTGAGCCCCAGCGCCACTTCCAGCTTTTTGGAGTAATCTATTAGAGAGAAGAGTCTCACAGGGTTTCCTGACCCTACTGCCTTAGTATCTCAATGCGCAGATCTCAGCCTCCTGAGTAGCTAGGATTACACGTGTGAGCCACCAGTACCCCCTCCCAACATGTCCCCCCCCCCAGATGTTTAAGTGGATGTAAGAGTCTCTCTCTTGCCTGCCTGGACTGGCTTTGAACAGTGGTCCTCAGATCTCCCCGTCCTCAACTGCTAGGATAACAGGCCTGGCAACAATGTACCTTTGAAGCTGCTCATGGTACTCTAGTAGAAAGGCAGGCTTGAGAGCGGATGGTTCTAGGGGCTCCTTGAGTGGTCAAGTCGCACAGGCTTTGAGAACTGGGAAGGGGAGAAGGATGCAGCTTCCACACACAGATCCCACATCCAGCAAGGACAGTGATGTCTTGTCTGTCCAGCACCACACTCTGTCTGTGGGGTAGACTGACAGACTTGGTCCGGTTGGGTCCATTCTGATGAAGCTTTGCAAATGGCTGCAGGCAGACAGTGCCCGCAACCACAGTTCAAGTGTGTGAGTCCCCTGACACCCCTGCAGAGAGCAAAGAACACCTTGCATTTTATTGGCATTTTAATGGCTGTTTCTTTCCTGTTAAGTGAGGCTAACTGCCTCTCTTTGTGTAACAGCCACTGGGACTCCTTTTACCCAGAGCCAACCACCCATTTGCATTCTCTGAGGATCATTCTTCAATTGGGTTATCTGTCTTCTTGTATATCGCTATATATTAAGGAAATTAGGTCTTACTCAGTGGTGAGGTATTTGCCCGGGGAAGGTTGAGGCCCTAAGTTCAAATCCAGCACCATGAAACAACAAAAAATAAAAGTGGTTGAGTCTGGTGGCTCACACCTGTAATCCTAGCTACTCAGGAGGCTGGGAGCTGAGGACTGAAGTTCAAAGCCAGCCAATAAACTACAAGATAAAGGCTGACGTGGCACTGCGGCTCAAGTGGTAGAAGCTCAGGAACAGCACCCAAGCCCTGAGTTCAAGCCCCAGGGCTCCTCCCCCCCCCAAAAAAAAAAGAAAGAAAAGAAAAAATGAGTAATACAAGATAGAAAAAGAAGACCCAAGTTAGATAGGTTGCTATCTTAAGAGTTTACTGTTGTTGTTAATTGCAAATTTAATGGAAAACTAAAACTTGAGTGAACCAAATCTGATGAAAAATCTGAACCAATGTCACAAGACTGAGAGAGCTGGGGGAAGCTGCCCCAGGATTCTGGATGACACCATGAAGGGAACAGGCAGTGGAGCCAGGTTCACAGGAAGAACTCACACCACCAAGCCTGCCAATCCTCATGACAAGACGATGACGACAATGAAGATAACAGTAATCACTTAGGCTGGTTCATTTATAATGAAAGACAAACACTTGTCACAGTCTAAAGCCTCAGACAAGGCCAAAAGCCTCTAAACAGGAGCACTGTACACTCCCTCACCTAGCAGAGAGCAGAAGAGCAAGAAAGAGGAACTTTCTGTACCAGGCCCATTCCACTTTCCACTCTCTTTCCACCAGAGTGGTACAGGGTATCAAACTCAGGACTTCACACTTGCAAGGGGCGCTGCTCTGCACTTAGCCCTTCGGTTGTTTCTGAGACAGTCTTGGTCTCCTCCTACTTTACACATAGCTGGGATGTTAAGATAGGTATGTGCCTCTGTGCCAGGTTGTACTGATTGAGCAACATGGGGGTCTCAATAACTTGCTTCACATGCTGGCCTCAAAATGCAGTCCTCCCTGTTTCTGCCTCCCAAGTAGCTGAGCTGACAAACCTGAGTCCCTTTTGTAAAGGCCTCCAATCCTGTGCCCTGGGGAGTATTTTTTGGCCTTAGCGCCAAGGCCAAGAAATGCCTCGTCTCATTACAATCACATGAGGTGACACTTGAATCTTGGAGGGGACACTCCGGGGATCCAGCTAAGTGGTTTGGGGAGAGAGACTGGGGCCTTCCATTCATATGATCCGGATGGCCAGGTCTCTTTTCTGGGGAAAAGAAAGAAGAGATGCCCCTTTCTTCAGCAGGCTCTCTAGCTGAGGTCTTGAATGTACGCAACTTGTATCAAGTCAACCTCAGGCTCTGCTTGTAGCATTCACAACCTCACCCGGGACAGTAACACACGTTCAATCGCCCATCCACTCATTCCCATAGTCAGGAACAGTGCCCGCCAACCCAACTAGCATGCGCACATGCGAGTTCTTCCCCCCTCCCTCCCCATCAGTCTAATGCAGCCCCACTCCCCTCACAGCATCTCAGCTGAGACCATTGCAGGCGTTCCATTTGCTTATTGACTTGTTAACTGTTTATTGTTTTGTTTTTTTTCCAGGGAAACGTGTGTAAATAAAAATGAACTATAAGCCAGGTTCTGCTGGCTCACACCTGTAATCCTAGGTACTCAGGAAGGTAAGATCCAGATAATCATGGTTCTAAGCCAGCCCTGGCAGAAAACTCCACAAGACTCTATCTCCAAAATTACCAAAAGCAAGCCTGGAGGTGTGGCTCAAGTAGTAGAGCCCCTGGTGAGCAAATAAATGTAAGGCCTTAAGTTCAAATGCGGGTATTTGCCAGAATAAATGAACAATAAGACCTTGTATTTAAGTAATGGCTTAACAGTATCAGGCTTTATCTCAAGAGAACCAACAATTTTCCAATCAGAAAAAATAAAAAGGATTTAACATGCATCAATCCCTAGACTACTGGAAAAACCAAGACAATTCTCTTATTTGCTCTGGGAGAAAGTTTTAATAAAAAGAAAGAAAAAAGTACATCAATAGTCTAATATCTGAAAACATGTAACATGTATGGCTTTCTTCTTAGTTTTGCTTCTGTCTGTTTTTGCAGATTTCATAAGACAAAAAGGAAGCCAGCCCGCAGGGGCTCGGCCTATAAGCTAATGACTAAGGAAGACAGTGCCAGGGCCCCAAATTCAGGCAGGTAGCCACAGTCCTGCACAGGCTGAGAAAGGGCAGGGATGAGGATTCTTTGAAAATGTATAGACCTGTGTGAGGCCCCATTTGGTTTTAAGTTCTTTGCTGCCAGAGACCCACTTTGGGGATGTGATCAAGACTCCCTGCACCCCACTGCCTCATCAAGGCCTTCATCAAGACACAAATCACACCTCTCAAGAGCACCAGGGAGAGAATCAGGCAACCTTCCGTTAAAAAATAAATAAAAATGATAAAACTCTTATTGCAATTTATTCTCTGAGGGTTGCTTTGATCAATGTGAAAAATAACCTCAAATGCCAAGTTAGCTACACGGAAGAGATGAGAATATAAAATAATGTCAAAGACCTTTCTATCCTCTTCCGAGTCTTAATTTTTTAGTGGCAGATTGCTTAATTAGCTTCTCTCTAGTACAGAAGCCTCCTACAACCTCAGAACCATATGTAAAAGGAATTATCTTTTAAATTCCAAAGGCAAATGTAAATACCTTGGAGAAGAACTATACCATTTCCATTCATTAACACATAACTAGGCAGCTACTTATAGCAATATTGCTTTTTCTAATTTAAGATTGTTAATCTAGTTAAGTGCCACTGGCTCACAGCTATAATCCTTGCTAATGAAGCTGAGATCTGGAGTATATCGATTCAAAACCAGCTCAGACAGAAAAGTCCATGAGACTATCTCCAAAATAATCTGCAAAAACTCAAGTTGGAGGTATGGTTCAAGTGGTAGAGGTCCAGCTGGACAAGTATGAAGCCCTGAATTCAAAGTCTGGTATTGATGAAAAGAGGAAGAAAAGGAGAAGGAACAGGAACAGGAAAAAGAGGAGATGATGACAAAGAAGAAACAACTTTTCTTTGAAACAATCTGAAAGATTGCCATTTGTCCACATTTGAAAATAAAAATGAATTCCAACTTATTCTGCCTCTGGAATGCAGTGCTCATTTGAAAAAATCCATTTTTTTCAGTTAATTATACTTAAAACTGTGTGTCATCAGGCTGGGAGTTTGGTAGAATACTTGCCTTGCATGCACGAAGATCCGGGTTCGATTCCTTGGTACCACATATATAGAAAAAAGCCGAAAGTGTTGCTGAGGCTCAAGTGGTAGAGCTCTAGCCTTGAGAAAGTCCAAGGACAGTGCTCAGGTCCTGAGCTTATGCCTAGGACTGGCAAAAAAAAGTGTGTGACATCATATTTTGATGATCTAAAAATTTTAGAAAACTGTAGCAGAGAAAAGAAACAGAAAAGGAAGAAATAATATTTAATAGTATGCCATGCCTACTTCAAAATCAACTAGGTATAAACTAGAAACCTCTTAAAGTACAGTGACTCTTTTTCTCTATGTCACACTTGAAAATGATTTGAATATCTCTCAAGAAGTGATTTGAATGAGTATTTTCCTTTAAAAGAATAACAACGGATTTATGGGTTTCCATGTCTAAAATAAAAATACATCGGGTAGCCTGACCACTAGAGGGCACTCTAACTCCTCCCCAATACACCTGAGCAGCAAGGCACACAGAGACTTCCTGCAGAGCCTAAAAGCCGGGCTTTCCTTGAAAAATATGGCATCTATGTTAACCTTAAAGTTAGGAGAATCTCAATATAATGTGATGGGAACTTCTGGCGATTTCTATGTTAAGATTTAAAACATGTTTCAAGAATGTGAGGTGGAGTCTGGTTAATGGCTTAGGCCTGTAATTCCAGCACTCAGAAGTCTGAGGAAGAACCAAGTTCAAGGCCAGCCCAGGCTATGCAGGATGTATGTATGTAGTATGGTCTCAAACAAAACACCACCAAGGGTTGGGACATTGTTCAGTAGTAGCTGGTATGTAGTTCAACAGCAGAATGTTTATCTAGCATCATAAATGTCTGCCCACACGTAAAACATCAGTGGCTCGCATCTCCAGTCCTAGCTACTACTCAAGAGGCTGAGACCTTAGGATTATGGTTCAAGGCCAGCCCTTATCTCCAATTAACTAGCAAAATGTCAAAAATGGCACTGTGGCTCAAAGTAGTAGAGCAATTAGCCTTGAGCACAAAAGCTCAGATGAATGTCAGCACCCAGGCTCAGAAAGTGCCACACAGAAAGCTGCATCGGCAGGGGGCAAAGGCCAGGGTCTGTGCGGTGGACACAGGCAATGCATCCACCGCAGGTCAGGAGAAGTAGACTGTGCAGAGAGGGCGAAGGGAAGTGGTCACATGTGCAGTAAGGAGCAGGGGAGGAAGAGGTGGTCTCCACAGACTCACACAACTGCTCAGAGAAGCTCAAGACAAGAGGCAGGGGATGGCGTCCATGTAGACATGAACCCATGGCAGGGGCAGAATGCCTTCTGCACATATCAGGAGGGGCAGAGAGAAGAGGGTGAGAACCAGACACGGAGACAACTTCAGGTCTCCATGTGGACACAGGGACAGGTGGGCCATTCCAGAGAAAGAACAATAGCAAAGATTTCGACACTGCAAGCCAACCAACTGTGGAAGGACAAATCAACCCAAATGGCACATCCCTGAGTGTGGTTCAAATCTCGTGTCCTACAAGATGGCTTGGCTCATCTACAAGAGCATATGAGGTTTCAGAGCACCACAGTGGGGAAACTGTGCACACAGTTGTACTCAGCACGAGCTGTACAGCGTTTGAAATCACTTCAACTAGATCCACGTCCCTGATCTCTCAGTCCACTGGGCAGAGTCACTCCAAGAGAGCGCACTCTCATCCGATGTTCTCAATACTAAGTTCTCTGACGTGAGAACAAACTAGGTTAGACTTGGAAAATTCATCCTGGTCATTTCCAAACCTGAAAGAATTTCTCATCCAAATGCCTCTCTATTTCCTGCCATGTGACCTCATTGGGAGCATCTTCAAGTAACAGGGACACGAAACAATGTCGATCCCATCTTCCAAAGCCCATTCTCATGGGTCTGGAACAAGAAAGGCACGAAATACAATTGGACCTTGAAACCTCCTCAGTCCATTCGTCCCTGCATGCCTGTGGAATGCTAGCACAGGTGAAGGGCCCGGGCTTATTTTTATCAGTTGTGTCGATATTATACAGTAGGAATGCCAGTCCTTTTAATAATTTACTGAGGAGTTATACATTGCAAATTCTTTATTAACCATTATCAGTACTGAGGTCACAAAGTCTAAGAAATATTCAGGAAGGAAAAGGCAATATTTTCAACACAGTAAACTAAATTATGTATCTACATCAGCTTGTCTGTGTATCAATGAAATTGTTTGTTATTCGCGTGTTTTATGCACTGAGCAGTGAGGATATATTTCTCTAAGACCAAAACTTTTACAGTTGCATTCACTTGTAGACCTTAAAATTCACCATGCATGACCAAGAAGTTTCATAAGCTATACTGGGGCTTACTGTCTCGCAAGTGAAAAGAAAAAGAACAAGAAAAAAAGTTTGAGGTTTTTTTGTTTGGGGTTTTTTTTGCTAGTCATGAGGCTTGAACTCAGGGCCTGAACACTGTCCTTGGGCTTTTCTCAAGGCTAGCACTGCCACTTGAGCCACAGCACCACTTCCAGCTTTTTCTATGTATGGGATACTACAGAATCAAACCCAGGTCTTCGTGCATGCTAGGCAAGCACTCTACCACTAGGCCAAACTCCTGGCCCCAAGAAAAAGTTTTTAACACGTCAGGTACTGGTAGCTCATTCCTGTAATCCTGGCTACTCAGGAGGCTGAGATCTTCTGGATCTCAGTTTGAAAGTCAGCTCAAGCAGACAAATCCATGAAGGCTATCTGTAATGAACCAGCAAAAAACCAGAATCCTCAGATCTCAGCCTCCTGAGTAACGAGGACTACAGGAATGTGCCACTAGCGCCCATCTGAGAAGCCAGTTTTTAACTGCTAACAACAAAATCAAACACAAACCCATCCCTGGAGGGATAAAGATGGTGTTGGTTCCCAGCCTTGTCACAGAGAGACACTAGAATACGAGAGGAGGTGTAGGGTGCTGGGTGACCTAAAGGGCTTAGTCCTTCCTAAATGAAATCCAGAAGACCTCTCCATTCATCCATACAGGCACCAGTTCCTTGTACCTAGATCAGTAATATTTTCCAGAAACCTGGAAATCTGGATTTTTGTGTGCATAAGGCAATAATGGAACTTGAACTTGGGACCAGAGTACTCACTTGTCCCTTAGCAACTTTGCTCAAAACTGGTGCTCTTACCACATGAGCCACAGCTCCTTTTCTGGCTTGCTGGAGGTTAGTAAATGCCACAGACTTTCCTACCAGAGCTAGCTTTCAGAATCTCCAGATCTCAGCTTCCTGATTAGCTAGGATTGTAAGCATGAACCAACAGTACCAAGCTTAGATAAATATATTTTTTAACGTTAAATCTCCTCTAAATGTTGGCTCTGGATTTTTAAATTTATTATTATTATTATTATTTCATAGTTTTAAATGCTCACACATCTCTGGGTTCCACCTGGTCTACAGGATCCCACAGTCTGTACTGTGGACCTCAAGGCCCTCGATTTATAGAAGAGAAGGGATGCAAGGTACTCAGAGCCTCCATGTTTCAGAGTTCTTTTGTATGATGTTTTGGGTAGAACAGCCAAAATCCTCATAATAATGATGAATTTCCAATACTTTGGGAGAAAAGGTAAATTAATATTTTAAACCTGCATGTGTAGAATGTCAACACATATATTAAATGTATCCTCTCTTTACCAATTGCTTGTTAGGCATCTGAGGGAAATAATGTAATTTGTCATTAGAAAAATCAGAATGTCTCTACACTTCCTGCCACCCCAGGGATCCATCTTGGGACCTTTGAGAGCAGAATACCTGGGGACTGTGCCCACCACCCATTCTTGCATGCACCCGCACACACAGGCACGTGCACACATGTGCAGCACACGCATACGCATACATGCATACACACACACACACACACACACACACACACACACACACACAAGCTCAATTGGATTCAACTTCAAAAGGAGGAAAAGGAAAGAACTATTCTAAATTAAGGGTATCTAACTGACCTACCAATTAAATGCAATACATAACTCACAGGTGAATTTTAACAGACTGGCTGGAAGGCCATTTTAGAGACAATTGGAGAAATTCAGATAATGGACAAGGTAACAGTGTCCATTAGGCAATTACTTTCCATTCGATGAAATCAGCACTGTGGTTACCCAGAAGTAAGTTCCTATTTTGTGCAGATGGGGGCTGCAGTATTTAGAAGCTAAATGTCATGATGTCTTTAATTCACTTTTGAATACTGAGGAGTTGAGGGGTGGGGAGATGAAGCCAAGAGAGCAAAATGTTAACAACTTAAACCAAGATAGAAGAGAGTGAAATGAGCTGGTCCCATTTCATGATATTAAGGTTCCAAGACTCTCAGTCACTACGAGATAGAAAGAGCTTGTGCCACGTCCTTTGAAAGCCCTACAGCTAATGTGGGTTTAAAATTTTCAAATCCCCAGCTGCCAAAAGGAAAGATGATCACAGGGCAAAAACAGGTCCTGTGAAACAAATATCTTACTCCTTTTTATATTTTGGAAAGCAAAGAACTGTGAAATTGGTGTCTTAGTTCTCACTGCTATATATCCAAAAATAGCTTCCAAGATTTAGGTTCACTTTCTGTAACCTCAAATGAAGGCTCTGAGCACAACCAAGAAGGAAAAGCTGGCAGGGATAGATACCGATGACCAAAGGTTAAACTTAGCTGACAGAGAACACAGTTTGAAACCTATAAAGATATCCCACGTGGAAAAGAGAGACGTTCAGGTCTTGCTTAGCAAAGTACAGCTATTTTAAATCTAATAATTGATGAATTTATCCCCAATTCAAAAACTACTAGTCAACTGCCATCCATGACAGTGGCTGATTCTTTAAATCTGCTAACATATACCAAACTGTCCATCTGGGTTATGGTCGTCTGATCCAACATGGCCAGAAAAGTGTCAGCCTATCACTGAAAAGAGCATGGCACCAAAAGTTACAGCGATCCAGACTAATGGGTCCCCTACCTGTCATCTACACTGGGCTAATGACGATCTCTCAACTCTGTCACCCAGCAAATGGAGATAATTATTTCCATTTGTGTGTGTGTGTGTGTGCACGCATGTGTGTGTGTGTGCTCGCACGTGTGTGTGCACATGAGTGCATGCATGTGTGTGCATATGCACATAATCTGCTTTATGTGTGCAAGCACATGTGCTAGTGCTAGGACTTGAACTCAGGCCCTGGGCACTGTCTTTTAACTTTTTCAACTCAAGGCCAGTGCTCCACCACTTAAGTCACAGCTCCACTTCTAACTTTTTGGTGGTTAAATGGACCTAAGTATCCCATAGACTTTCCCGTCTGTGCGGCTTCTAACTGTAATCTTCAGATCACAGCCTCCTCAGATCGCAGCCTCCTGAGTAGCTGGGATTACAGGCGTTGAGTCACTGATGCCCAGCTAAGTACTGTTCTCTTCCTAAAGCATGGACAGAACAGATGGAGCCATACGCAGTTGCATGCACTCCAGACATAACACAAGAGTACGGGACTGCTTACCCAAACTGCGCACTTGACTGTGGCCTAACAGGATTCATCCCTGCCCTGTCAAAAAAAAAATACACACAAGGCCTCCTGGAAAAGGCTTGTGATTGCAATTGATTGTGTTCTAGATGCTTCTGTAGCCTGATTCCTAACTGCTTTGGTTCCTGATTGGCAGCTGGCTGCCTGACTGATGCCTGACTCTTGATTTCCCTTTTTCCTAGTGTGGGTTAATGGCCAAGATGGTTCACCAGGCCTGTGTGTGCCCTCTCTGCAGCTGACGTTCTTGGCTCTGTCCTGTTTCCTAATGCTAAGGGCTTTGTCCCGGGCTTTGGCCCTTCCATTCTCAGCCCAGCATGGCCTCATGCACCCATGAGATGACCACAGAAAGAGAGGGCACTTCTATGGGATAAACCGTATAAAGTGCATCCACCTGCCGTCTACCAGTGCCCATGATTCTGTTTTCTAGCCTTGAGCTTGCTTCCCTTGACCTCCTCTCTACACTCACAGTTGTGTGAAGTGCTAGCAGGTGTCCTTCACTGGCCAGAAACTCTATAAAATGCTGAAGACTGCCCAGTTCTAGTGGCTCACACCTGTAATCCTAGCTACTCAGGAGACTGAGATCTGAGGATCATCGTTCAACGCCAGCCTGGGCAAGAGACTCTGATTTCCAATTAACCACCACAAAAAAAAAAAAAAAAAAAAAAAAAAAAAAGAACTGTGGCTCAAAGTGGTATAGTGCTAGCTAGCTCAGGGATAGCACCCAGGTCCTGAGTTCAAGCTCCACAACTAAAGAAAACAAAAAGATGCTGGGGACAAAACAGGGTGAGCCCAGGCGAAGAGGAAAAAGAGTACCTCCTCTAGCACCCTGCAATCATGCTGTACTCAATGACTTTAGGTCACTGTATCAGCCACAGCCACGGTCCAGGTCCCTGAGCCTAGAGTCAGTAATAAGGCAGAGTGTGGCCTCTGAGCCCTCTGACTCTGCCAAGACAAGAGGCTGGAGGAAGGAGGAGGGCTGTGGACCCACCATCCTCATCAGCCGGAGGCCAGGGCCAAGTGTATGAGCACTGAAACCGGTCCCTGGGAGATGCCAGAAAAGACATGAGCAGATGTCAGGCAGAGCAAAAAGCCTTAACCAAGGTGAGCAGCAGTAACTTTCCAGGCCATTTACAGAGTGTGAGATTTTGCTGAAGGAACTGGGAAGGGGGGGATGGAAGAGACAGAGGAGGGCCCAATTCATGAAGTATTACAATAACGACTTCTGGACGAGCCATGAGACGCTGCACTAGGCTCCAAAAGATAAAGACTAACAGAATCTAACCCTAGCCTGTCTCTGGCCAAGGATGCAACGCTATCACCAGCCCCAAAGACTACAGATCAACCCAGCTCTGCCTACACATGGCCACCTTGTAACATGACCTTCTGCCTCCTCCCCAGGCCCCACAGCCGGAATCCCCATGGCATGCAAATCACCAGAGCTCCTAATGTGGATTGTATGTGGCAAGGAAATCAAGTTTCTAGGAACAGAATGCACTTCTATGTTTCCTTAAGATTTTTTTTTAAAAAAAAACAACAAAGTGCAGTCATCCCTGGATGTCTGTGGAGGATGAGTTCCAAAACACACACGCATCAGAATCCGCAGGTGTGCGCGTGCTGTAGCATCTGTCACCACACACGTCCCACAACTCATTCCACAGAGCCTGGGCAACCTAACGCAACATAAAGGAGGTCTATGCTGACAGTATACTGTGTGCTCTAGAAAATAATGAGAGGGAGAGAGTTGAGAGGCAGTACTGGGGCTTGAACCCAGGGCCTCTCACTCCCCCACAACTTCTTTCACTCAAAGTTGGTACTCTACCACTTGAGCCATGCCCCAAGACAGACCCAGCTTTTGGAGATAAGGGTCTCCTGGACTTTCCTACCAAGGCTGGTTAGAACTATGATCTTCACGTGTCAGCCTCTCAAATAGCTAAGGGTTACAGGTGTGAGTCACCAGCCCCTGGCGGTAATCTTTTGTCCAATACTTTTGACCTGAGGCTGCTGAATCCATTATCACAGAACCCATGGATTCCACGGATCTTAAATGTATTAAAATGACGGTAGACATATTCCTGAACTAATCTACCCCAGATCCTTATTTCTTTATGTGACAGCTCACACGAAGGCAAGCCAGCTAACTACCTTGTGTACCCAGTCAGAAATAGGCCCCAAAGGGGCCTTCACTACCTTGTGTTAGGCCCCCTTGACAAATACAGCCCTGGCCAGCAGTATCCCAACTGGGCACAGAAACAACCATTGCAAGTGACCCCTGGATGTGGCCTCAGAAGACTCCAAGAGGTCATGGGTTCCATCACAGTCTGAAAAGTACGGAAGCCCACAGAGCAAACATACCTGGCTCCAAAGATGTCCTTCTTAGCGAGATCAATCCCAGAAACAACTTTCACTCTGAGGATGCGGGATTCTCCCTGTGGAAGCGAAAAACAACAAGGTTAGACCCCAATCTTCAACAGATGGCTCTTTCTCACCTCACCCAATATTAGTGTCTATGACTGCTTATCAGTGAGTGCTCAGACTTTAGATCAAATCAACCACAGACAATCCCTCCTTACAATAAGCACTACTAAAACTCTACAATGTTAAGAGAGTAGAAACAGATGCATCTGGCTTAATTAAGCCCAAGCTTCACTCAAATTAGGTCATTAACATCAATTACTCTTCACATTGGAGGATCAAGAACACAGCCACAGAACTCTCGTGGAGCTCTCTAGGTACATTCAAATATTATAAAATAATGACTCCTTTGATACGTATTTGTAAGTTTGTCCAGAAATAGAAAGGAATAAATATTACAAAATAAAAGTTACTCAAAATCAGATTGCTTTTGGAAATATGACATCAGTTAGAAAAATAATTTCTTAGTTCTACAATTACTTTGAATGTAACCACCCCAAATGTAGGAGTGAGTCATTCGTTCATCCATTCATTCCAGTACCTCCAAAGCAGCAACTACGCCCTGGCCATTGAATGTGGCCTTGAAAATATACACATGAATCTACTGTAAGTGACCTAAAGATCTTAGAGGATCCTGTAACAGCATCATGAGAAAAGGCATGGGCTGAAAACAGAAATATGTGAAAAATAGCCTGGTGCCAGAGGTATATGCACACATGCACATACACGCACATGTGTGAACATACACACACACCCTAAAAAAAGAAACCTCTAAGTGACAGTGCCCAATCCTTGAATTCAGTCCCAGTGCCAGCACATACATAACTGCATACGTACATACACACATACATACCCACACAAATAAATAGAAAAGAAGACTCCTCCCTTTGCGCTTATAATTTACATTCCTCTAATCAAAGGCTGAGAGTGTGGCTCAGTAGTGGAGTGCCTGTTTAGTCCTGAGTTTGGATAAATGAGCTAGGGAGAGAAGAAGGGAGGGAGGGAGGCAGGAAGGGAGGAAGAACAGAATTCTTTAGTATGGGATGGTCTATAGACAGAGGCTACTTCTGTTTCTCAATGAGTTCCTGCCATGCCTGCTGCTCACCTTGCAATGCCTCCCATGCCCTGCTCAGCCCAAAGAATGCCACAGTAGAAGTAATTTCTACCGATGGACTGAGTTCAGCAATACTTCTGCAGACCTCTTATACATCTGAGAGGAGTTCCTGGCTAACGAGTACCTATGGTACACAAGTTGACACCACTGGTCTGCCTGCCAAAAGAGTGCAGACACAACTTGAGAGGGGTATAGAATAATTCGGAAGGAATGGATGGTGAGAAACTGCCAGGAAATATGGAAGCTAGGGATTCTTCTGAATGCTGTCACACAGTGTGGGCAGATGGATGAATAAATCCTGAGAGCTACTAAGACGTGTGATAGGCAGCAAGGAAGGAAAGAATCCTGAGAGTAGCAGCTGTAGTACAGGGAACATGGGCTCACACTGTGCCCCTTCCCTCCACACTGTGACTGCTCTGAGGATGTCACTGAGGTACACAGAGCAAAAGCTGAGCATTCTGGGGCCCGGAGTGAAGGGTGGGAGGGAGGAACCTGCTTAACTATTTCTTGGAACTTTGGGGAATTCTGGATAGAGCCTGTACTTTTGAAGGCTTGACAGTGGGTTCCATTAAATATCAACTAGTTCAAAGGAACAAGAGATGCCCAGCTAACACACCTGGGGGACTGGGTTTGTATTCATGCTACATGAACGGTGTGAGAAGGACTGGCCTACTTCCCAAAGCAGGCAAAAATCGAGCAACACTTGTTTCAAAAAAAAAAAATCATTAAAGGGACAACTAGACTTTTCTAAGGGAAATCTGTCCATTGGTTTGGTAAACATGAACACCTGCTCTAAGATCTAAGGGCATTATGATAAAGATGACACCCCCGCCCCCTAACCAACTCTGCCTACTCTGCAGTGTCCTGGGGAACAGAGCCCACAAGGCTCCTCCGCCCCCTAACCAACTCTGCCTACTCTGCAGTGTTCTGGGGAACAGAGCCCACGGGGCTCCTCACATAGCGAACCCATGCCAACAGTCTTTCTAAAGGGAGATGGCATCACTGCCAAACCCCTTACAACTTCTGTTCATTTATTTCCTTCCTTCCTTCCTTCCTTCCTTCTTTGTGCCAGTCCTAGGGCTTGGACTCAGAACCTGGGCATTGTTCCTCAGCTTTTGTAGTCAAGGCTAGAGATCTACCACTTGAGACACAGCTCCACTTCTGGCTTTTTGGTGGTTAATTGGAGACAAGAGTCTCACAGACTTCCCTGCTCCAGTTGGTGTTGAACTTTGATCCTCAAGATCCCAGCCTTCTGAGTAGCTAGAGTAACAGGTATGTGCCATGGACACTGGTCATACTATTTTTCATTCAACCAACTTTCATTTAGAAATCCTTAAACAAAATTTTTTAAAAGCACCAATAAAAGCAAAACTGAAAACTTAACCAAAAGGACCATCACCAAAGCACATTTCAACTGAAAAAGAAAAATCTAAAGACTTCTCTGTAACAGTTAATTCCATGCAAGGATCTAGAAGACTGTCATTTAAAATGGGTGAGAACCAAAGATGACATTCCTCTATCCCACAGGTATTTACTGAGTACTGGCATGTGTCACACCCAGTATCTGGGGACACCGATAGAAAATGAGACAGCTCCTGCCTGACAGAACCCATAATCAGGCAGCAGAAGGACAGAATGGAAAGATATGACACCAGCAAACAAGGCAATCTGGGATAGTGGTAACTGCTTTAGATCATTATGACAGCAAAGTGAAAGCAACTGGGTCATGGGCTTCAACTCGGCTGGGGCGCTCTCCCTGAGCTCTTCAGCTCAAGGCTACCTCCTTACCCTCGAGCCAAGCCCCACTTCCCATTTTCTAGAGGTTAATTGGAGGTAGGACTCTCAGGTCCTTTTGTTGTGCCGGGGCTAGCTTTAAACCTTGTTCCTCTGATCTCAGCCTCCTGAGTAGCTAAGATTACAAGCTTGAGCCACCACACCAACTGGAACATTTTTCATTTAAAAACTAGATTTGGGGGCCAAAGAATGTAGCTCAGTTGTGGAGTTCTTGCTTGCCAAGAAAGGAGGGTCAACTTTTATAGGAATTTTAGGGAATTAAGTCATGGATAATGATAAGGGCACCATCTAGTCTTGCTATACTTTGAAAATAATCCTACTTCTCTCATAATCAAAACAAACTGATGATCATTTTGTTTTGTTTTTTTCAGCAGCCCACAATGGTGTAGAGCTATTTTGAAGAGACCAAAGAGATCTCTTATATAATATGCTGGTGACCGTTGGAAATTGGAGAGAAGAAAGGGCCTCTATTAAGCACTTACTGTTTACCAGCAGTAACTTCCACTCTCTGAGCTCAAGCAAAGCAAGTAACTCAGTCTATAAAAATACTTTTTCCACGTGCACAGGAAATTTCTTATCTGTTTCCTCAAAATGGCAAGCTTAAATATAGATAAGCAGCCAGGGTCATTCGACAGGGAAACACGTGATAAGGGGTATACCTAATTTATTTCATGCAATGAGCCCCAGGCTGAACAACTGTACTTTCTGAAGCATTTTATTACTTTCATAAAATCTATGTATGATATTTTGATCTGTTAATGACTCTAGTCAAATCAAATATTTAACTAAGGTGGCTTGGCTTACATAATGACAATATTCTCCACACTGACTGTACAAAGCAGAAAAGAAAAGGCACAGAAGAGGCCAAGCACAATGTCCAGTGTCTCTTCCTGTTATCAATCTGTTCTGTGCGCCTCAGATGTGCTTTTTCTAATGCTTCCATCAAGACAGAAGAACAAGTGTCAAGCCATATGCAACACAGCACACTAGCAAGCAAGGTATCCGTAGACTCATCTGAAAGAACAAGCGGGATACTGGAGTCTCATCTGGATGACAGGCATATGGAATTGCAGCAGTCCTGCTCCCCAAACCATGTCTAAGCAGTTACTAGATTGCCATGCCCATCTACAAACCTTCAGGGTATGTCATCACAGATACATTGTCTCTGTGCCGGACACTGATAGTTCACAACTATAAAGATATCTATTCAGGAAGTTGAAATGTAAGGATCTCAGTTCAAAGCCAGGTCAGGCAGGAAAGCCCCTGAAATTTTAATCTCCAATTAACTAGCAAAAACTAAGTAAATGGAAGCAGAAATATGTATGACTCAAGTGACAGAGCACTAGTCTTGAAGGGGGAGAGGGAATGGGGGCAAAATTCCCCAAGTTTAGCTCCTGGTTCTAGCATAGCACGTATACAAACACACACACGCACACATACAAATACATACACTATATCTCCATGGTAGAAATAGTTCACATTCTAACTCAAAACTCACCATATTTACCAGGTACAGGTAGCTCACACCTGTAATCCTAGCTACTGAGAAGGGTGAGATCTGAGAGTCACAGTCCCGTGCCCTGAGACTTATTCCCAATTAACCATCAAAATGCTGAAAGCGGAGCTGTGGATCAAGTAAGTGGTAGAGTGCTAGCCTTACACAAAAGTTCAAAAGCAGTGCCCAGGTCTTGACTTTAAGACCAGGACCAACTCCCCCCACAAAACACAAAACAAAATGAAACAAAACAACAACAAAAAACATACTATGCTGGAATTAGCCTTCTCTCCCAAGACCCTAGCCTATGAAGGTATCTTATCTTTTACCCTTATCTACATTAGCAGCTACTCTTCCCCAAAGTTGGGAATTCATGTTCTGCTACAGGGAGTCTGGATGACCCCAGCCTCACATATATCAGCTGTCAAGGAAGCCCTAAGTGAGGAGTCTCAGTATCTTGGTCATTGACTCCTAAATTAATTTATGTATTTACTGTCCCTACTCTAAGGATTGTTTCATAGTCCTAGATACAACCTATAACCTTCGCAGGCATATAAGTGGAGTAAAATAGACTGTATTATAGGCCCACTGAAATATGGAAGATATACACATATATCAATTTAGTTGCTTTAAAAAAATAATAAACTAAGGGCTGGGATGTACCTCAGTGGCAAAGCACTTGCCTAGTAAATGCAATGTCCTGGGCCCAGTCCCCAGTACCAAAAAAGAAAAGACAATAAATAAATAAAAATAAAAAAGAGTATATTAATTGTGTTAACTGTACCTACTCCCCATTAAATATCATTAACGTCCCCATTCCTACATGTCATCACACCTACCCTGTGACAGCATGCTGTTTCATATGCTTTTAAGACTAAGACTTTACTTTTGCAGAACAGTTTTAGGTTCACGGCAGAAGGGGAAGGCAAGGATTACCTAACAGCATTACACACACACACACACACACACACACACACACCCCGAGCCCCTCCACTACGCAGGTCCTGCTCTAGTGGAGCCCTTGCCAGACACTCACGTGGCCACACATAAAGCACACAGTCTGCTCCCTGATGCTGTGCATTCTATGATTGTGTAGGAACATTCAGCGCCTCGTATCTGTCACTGAAGTATCGCGTGGTGTCACTGTCCTCTGAATCTTCTGCCCTCCTCTTCATCCCTCCCTCAATCACCTTAAAAAAATATACCTCCACCACTGCCCTACTCGCTCCCCACCTCACACGTACTCCAGTCATCTCCTTCTCACTATGGCTTGTCCCCCTCTAAACCTTCCCCACTCTTCACTTTCACAGCGGCTTCCCCAAACCTCTTCCCCAGCCCTCCACCATGACCAGACGTCCATTGTGCACCAAGCGGGTCCTGTATTCAAGGCATGGTTCAAGGCAAAACAGGAGCACACGCTGGACAAAGTCTCTCACTGCCCCGTGGGGCTCACCTCACCTGTGCACAGGTGCAGGAGAGAGGCAGAAGGTAAGGGTAAAGGGAAGAGTGGAAAATGAGAGCAGCCTAACACCAAGACTACACTGGAGGCCCTAGTCCATCCCGTCACAGTGACAGCACACAGCCCCTGTCACAGACCTGTCCAGCACAGCACCGTGTTCACAGCCCGCCCAACATGTACCACACAATCACCTTGCATTCACCCAAAGCATTCTAAGCGAGCAGGGACAGCTTGGGGGCCTGACATTTTGCAGGAACATAGGATTCTGTACAGACGAAATTTCTCAACCTTTTTTCTATCATATGCTGTGTGGGGAACAGTTAACAAGCGGGGAAGGTAAGGAAAGAAACCTAGGAAGCAACCTTGATGGGGCAAAGGGACCTGGCCTGCTTCCTTCCTCTTTCTTTTATTTCAAGAGATAAACAGAAAGTTCTATTGAACTCTGCAGGAGCTAAGGGTACCAACTCAATAAGAGGTCACAGCAGGAATCTGAGCAAGCGCTTATGAAAATAGGAGAAGAATAAGAGAGGGAGGGAGAGAAAGTCCCTTACACTGAATTACTGAAGCGCTGCCCTGAGACTCTCCAGAAATGAGCTAGGGGTCATTGTACCAACTGTTCTAGTCTATCTTTCTCAGAGATATGAAAGATTGCCAGGAAAACTTGGTACCTATAAATTAAGCTGTAAAGAGTAATAACTCAAATATCACGAGGCACAAGATAGCCTTCCTTCATGGAGACATTTAGAAATCATTGTACAGATACAGGAAGAGCAGTGAGGGTATCTGCCCTGTTTTGTATGGTATTCACAGAGAGAGCATGTAAGAAGCAAGGAAACAGGTAAAATCCCAACCCAGGCCCCTGATCACTTTAGAACATTCTGGAATATATGTAATTGTGAGAAAACAAAATAGTCCGTTCTGTCCATTTTAAGTGCTTCTGTCTTATATATTGATATTTTTTGGTATTAATAGTTCTTGAAATTATTTGCTTTTTTGACGTGTATAGTGCTGTGACAAGCTAGCCAAGTTAAAAGGATTAGAAGAATAAAATAGAAGAATAAAAGTGCAACTACCAAGTATGCTGCTTGTTAAAGGAGAAAGAGCTGACATTCTACTGGTAAAGCCACAGCCATACTGCTGGACTACAGTTCTGACAGAACTGTGTTCATGCACGCATTTACAGATTCCTGCCCATCCCAGCCCAAGTTTCAGGGGCTCGCACTGAATCCCACAGGTAACCAGACACTGTTCTAACCCAGGCATTCTACGCTCACATGGCACAGCTTCCTGCCAGCACAACACTAGATGCCTTTGTTCTGCTGTTGAATAGAACAGAGCCAAGACCTTTGAGGTGGCTATCCTCAGTTCTCAGCACAGCTGCTACTTTATATCATTTCACCCAGGGGCTACATCCCTGGGGAAAGAGGACTGAATAGGTTAAGAAAAATGGAAGGCTGAAAAGTAAATAGCAGATCTGTGCAAGGCTCAGTCCCATATCAAGAACTATGTCCCCTGCTGGTGGCTTACACCTGTAAGAGTAACTGCTCAGGAGGCTGAGATCTGAGGATTGAAGTTCAAAGGCAGCTGGGCAGGAAAGTTCATGAAAGTCATACCTCCAATTAAGCAGTCAAAAGCAGAAAGCTGAAAGCCAGCCTTGAGTAAAAACACTAAGGGACAGTACCTGGACCTTGAGTTCAAGTCCCAAAACCAGCATAAAGAGGGAGGGAAGAAAGGAGGGAGGGAGGGAGGGAGGGAAGGAGGGAAAGCGACTGAAGAAGAGAGAGGGGAGAGACAGAGAGAGGTAGCAAAGAAGGGGGGAAGGAGGAGAAAGCAAGATTCCCATCCCATCAGCCCTCACTCAAATTCCCCATATGGACAAAGTTTTAGAGTGATGTGAAATCGTCACTTGCCAAGATCCACAGTAATTCAGTGACTATGGGAAGAGGAGACCGCCACTGAGCTGAAAAGTGTTCTGGCACAGAGGACATGGGCACTCTTTCACTAATTAAAAATTCTCTTTTACCAAAAGAGTTGGTAAAACTCCCTGTAAAAGGTCTTCAAACAATCCATTTACCAATGATTCTTTTGTTCTGAGCCTCTCATCAGAAGACAGGAAACATTTTTTTTAAATCCCCCAAGATCACCAAGACTGAGAATTATGCTCCTAGTTCTAATAAACAATAGCACTTTGTGGTAAGCCTAACAAACATCGCTGAGGGTGTAAGATTCCAAATTTTTCATGGCAGACCTCTTGCAGAAAAGTGAGACCTAGAGGTTTGGTTGTTTTAACTTTAAAGAACTGTAAAAGGCCAGAGTCGCAAAGGTCTTCAAATGAACACATCCATCATGGGTAGAATCTGCCAAAGAGATGGGAAGAAATTGTGTCTCAGGTCAGTGGGTCAGCAGCCCCCAGCAACGTCCTTGAATAAAGGTCGTAAGACAGACAAGTGTCCAGTGTTGATTTGGGCTTGAGAAAAGGTCTGTGCGTGGGTATGAAGACACAAGACCAAGGATGAGCATCTGCAGGCAGATTAGACTCCATCACTGGAGCCTACCAAGAATGGGTCAAGAGCAAGGGCTTCCCTTGGTGACTCAAACTCGGACCAGGCTCGTCCAATATCAGGGAGATGTGAACCCTGCTTCCAAAGTGCAGTATCACACTAGGGACAGGACAGGACGTAGAAGGGCACTGCCACCAAACCCTCGCTAGGGGCAATGCTTCTTTCACTCTGGACAGCCATCCTCTTCCATTCCCAAGCTCAGGCTTGACCATACCACATGATTCACAAGATGGTGCCCAATCACTGCTGCTGGCACCACAAGTTTCCAACCTCTCCAGCCACACGCACCACACACCTCCATAGACACCCACCAGTACCTTACTGCCTATGAGCTTCTTCCTTGGCAGATAACTCTAGTCCTGAGTAGGAAGTTGCTTTTTAAGCAGCTATCTCATCAGCACTGAAGCTAGAAGCCTTCTTGACCATGCAAGAAAGCACTAGAAAAAGTCCCAAGGAGCTGTTGGGGTCTGACATGAGACCTCTACCACTGATTCTACCAAATCACACCACACAGTGATGGAGAGACCCTGCCAGTCATCTCAGAGGACTGCAGAGATGATACACATCACAAACACAGAAGATAAGAGTGCGTGACTCTGTTAGGCACCAGTGGCTGATGCCTATAATCCTAGTTACTCAGGACATTGAGGTCTGAGGATCACAGTTCAAAGCAGGAAAGTTCTTGAAGATAAAGTCTTAGCCAAGAAAAAAAAAGCCAGAAATGGAGCTGTAACTCATTAGTAGAGCACTGGCCTCAACAAAAAAATAGCTAAAGGAAACTGGGAGTTTGGCATAGTGGTAAGAGTGCCTGCCTAGCATGCACAAAGACCCAGGTTTGATTCCTAGATGCCACATACATAGAAAAAGCCAGAAGTGGTGCTGTGGCTCAAGTGGTAGAGCTCTAGCCTTGAGAAAGTCCAAGGACAGTGCTCAGACCCTGAGTTCAAGCCCCAGGACTACCCCCCCCCAAAAAAGGTAAGGGATAGTACCTAGGCCATGAGTTCAAATTCACACAGGAAACAGTATATGGATAACCATTTATGCCAGTAGAGTCACAAAACACCCCTCATCTCATTCAACACTTCCAGACTGGCAAAAAGCCAGGCATCAAAAATTGGGTAAAGGAGGTGTGGGGGTATATGTGTGTATGCATGTGCATACACGTGTGTGAATACATGACAGTCGTCCACAGCAAAGGAAGAGGGTAAATTACAAACTAGTTCATGAGCTCTTAAAAAAAGAGCATCAGCTGGACATTGATGGCTCCCGCCTCTAATCCTAGCTACTCAGAAGGCTGAGATCCAAGGATTGCAGCTGAAAGCCAGCCTGAGCAGAAAAGTCTGTGAGACTCTTATCTCCAATAAACTACTCAGAAAAAGCCAGAAGGGGCACTGTGACTCAAGTGGTAGAGTGCTAGTCTTGGGTGCCAAGAGTTTCAGGGACAGTACCTAACTTCAAGCCTCAGGACCAGCAAAATAAATAAATAAATAAATAAATAAATAAATAAATAAATAAATAAATAAATAAATAAGAGAGCACAAAGCATACCTAGGTTTGGCTACAAAGTAAGAGTCACAAAATTCCCTTTCTGACAAGATTACTAGCTATGTCACTTATGTATTCTAGAGTAGAGAGAGTAGTAGACTTCGGTCAGATTTTTAACAGCACACTTGTAACTTCCTGGGTGAGAAGATCCCCCTGAAGGCTGACAGTAGATCTGGGCGGGGTTCATCAGACCCAGGCACCAAGTCCTGGGCCAGAGTACAATCATTAGAAAACTCCAGGGAGATCTCAAGGGCTGTGTCAGGGCTTCATGATTAGATCCATCCTTCTCAATGTTTTGAGCCAAGAAAACTTGGATAAGATGCAAGTAGCAGGCTAATCCAATTTGCAGCTGATCTGCACAACTGGATAAGACTGTCAGAAGGCAGAGAGAGCTCATGAGACTGGTCATGGGCCAAAGGGCACAGCCTAAGTAAGGTGTGGAGTGGGGTGTGCATCTGGCCACCCACAGCAGTGCAGAAGGGATGGAAGAAACACACCTGAGTGTCAAGGGAAGATTTGCAATCTTTGGGCTTTATCTTATCTCAAGCTTCATATACCCGAGATATCGAAAGTAGGCTTTGGAAAATAAATCAAATGTGCCTTGGGTAGAGAGGGGGAGAGGTGAGTTTCTGATCATTAATCTCAAACAAGTAATCTCAAACAAGTAATCTCAAACAAGGAATCAATTAATCTCAAACAAGTAATGCAAGTGTCAGCCACTTGCATTACTGAAAGTCTGGATCAAGGAATATTGTTAATCTCTGCCCTGAGCCAGCATGATGTTCAAATCCAGAGGTGCGATTTAGTACAGACATTGTTGTTGTTGCTTTGTTTTCTTAAGTAAGTAGGATGAGATCCATACAATAAACATTCAACAAATATTTTTTAATGGCAGGTGTTCTGTATGTATAAGCTTAAAAGTTCAGAACAGACCAATTAAAAATCAAGAGAGAACATTTGGTGAAGTTTGCTGCCTTTATCGTAAAAGGGAAGAGGAGGAAGGAATGTATTCACAAACATTTGCTGGCAAGTACATATAAAAACTTTATAAGGTACAAGTAAATGGTAACATTGGCTGGCACTGGGGACAGAGATGACAGTGAAAAAGGGGATTTCTCACTGCATAGCCTTTAAAAAATTAAACCATCTACATTTATTAGCAATTTCAGAAACAAAAAATGTTCCCATGAAACTTGTAAGTGAGCAGGGATGGGAGGAGAAAACTGGGCAACGTGAAGAAAGGGGTGACATTGTCCATAGAAAGGAATGTACTCATTATCTGAGTTAGGAAATGGTGACTCCCCTGTCTAACATCTTAATAACAATAAAATTATATCTTTAAAAAACTGTCAAGTATGCTGGGAGAATAGCCCAGTGGTAAAGTGTTCACTTAGCATTCACAAAGCCCTGGGGGCTTGATTCCTTAGTATCACATACTCAGAAAAAGTCAGAAGTGGTGCTATGGCTCAATTGGCAGAGCGACTAGCCTTGAACAAAAAATGTCCAAGGACAGGACCCAGGCCCTGAGTTCAAACCACAGGACTAGCAGAAAGAAAAAGAAAAAAAAAATTGTCAAGTAGCCACTAAAACTAATAAGCAAACAGAAGACACATGAAGAATGGACTAGGAATGTTTAATCTCTTCATATGTATGTAAATATATAAATAAAATCAATCACATTTTCTTGATCCATTCGATCACTGAAAAGCCCCTGGGTTGACACAGCTCTAGGCTATGGTAAACAGTTTGCAGTGAACATGATGGAATTCTACTCATCCATCAGAAAGAATGATACTGTACCAATCACAAGGAAATAAAAAGAGTTGGAGAAAAAATATATATATATTCAGTGAAATAAGCCAGACCCAAAGAAACACAGGTTGCATGGTTTCTGTCATTCGTGGTAACGAGAATATACCCATAAATCTACAAATAAACACACTGGATGGTTAAAAAAAAATCATTCCTGTCACCAGAGTCAGAGAATGTTATCATCTACTTGTACCATATCAAGTGCCCATCTGTACTTGCCAGCAAATACTTGTGAACACATACCTTCCTCCTCTTCCCTTTTACCATAAAGGCTAGCATACCTCATATAGACACTAAAGAAGGATAGTCTTAGGAGAGGATCACAGGTACCTATCCATGTGATATCTAATCCTATCAAATAATGTTTATTGAAATGAACTCCAGGAAATGGAAACAGAGGCACTTTTTTCTTTGTTGGAGTTTTTATTTTCTTTTCCTTTTGTCATTTTTATCTGTCTTTGGGAATGGGGGGGTGCAGAAATGGAAAGACAGAATGAACAATGCTGCCATGGTATCCACTAGACACTATGCAGGAGGATGGAAGAAAAAAACTGGGAAGGGGTGACACTTTCCACAAAGAAATGTACTCGTGATCGGTCTTATGAAACACTGTAAGCCCTCTGCCCGTCATCTTTATAAGTTTTCAAAATTTCAGTTATAAATTTATATATTTTGTTAAAAGCAGGTTCTTTTTGAGAGGCCAGTAACAAAACCACATGTTCTATTTGGAGGTCTCAACCCCAGAGGGCAAGCTTTCTGGAAAGCAGACACCAGGAAGGGACATTCTCTTGTTAACCCAAGGTGGGGTTGTAAACAGGTGGCCTCCAGGACTGATGGGTAGCCAGACTCTTTGTGCTGGACAGTGAGCAAAGGAAACATCACCAGGGACAGAAAAATGAATCAGAGGGATCTGACAACCTTCCCCAACTCAGCCACATTGTGATTTTAAGACCAACACATGGAAACAAAAAACTCAATATAAGAACTATGCAGATCACCGGGCTTTAAACATGCATGCACGTAACATCTCTTAAGACAATGCACAGGCATAATTATATTCCCATCTTCTTCACCGTGAAACAAAAGATTATTCATAAATCAGAATGCTTCCTATGGCAATGAATTTCCAAATTGAATGCGTCAATCAAAAATGAAATACAAGCATCTGTCAACAGCATTTGAGAGATCTATTTATGACTAGTTGTACTCCATATCTTATTCCAGAAGTGACTTATGATGCTGTACCCACTCTGCAAGTGTTTAAAATTCCCCTCGGGAAGAACACCACATTTGTGTTGCAATGTTTAAGGAAAGGACTCCAGAAGAAACGAAAGTGATTGTTCTCAGGAACGGCTGAAGCCCAGCTTAAATCCTCCAATAAGCTCAAGGACAATGACACAAAAATATAGAATCACAGACTCACAGGCTGTGAAGAACAGGAAGACTGTCCTGGTTTTGAGTTGTCCCTCTTGTCAGAAACATCTAGAAGCCACTGCCTGGTGTAGCAGACTGAGGTGGGCTGTAGGTTTCGGCCACAGTTTGAAGCTGATTCAAGATGGCTGTGGACATGGTCATTGTTCAGCCAAACCCCAACAGTGAGTCCATCCCTACTCCCTCACTGCCAACTTTATCACCTCTGGGGCTAAAGGCCAAACAGCTTGCACACAATATGCATAGGGGGTCACCTCAAATCCATCCGCCAGTATTCATACTCCAGATATGACTGGTCCATGGCCAAATTGTGAGAAAGCCCAAGGCCTCTTTGTCAGTTGATTGTGGGTGTGATGCCATTTTGTTTTTTAAAACAAGAACTCTTATCATTAAGATTACTCAGTGCAAGATCACAATCGAAAAGACTAAACTCCCCGGGGGATGGGGGCTCACACCTGTAATCCTGCTGGCTCAAGAGGCTGAGATTTGAGGATCATAGTTGAAAGTCAGGCAAAACAGGAAAATCTTATGGGACTCTTATCTTCAATTAATAAGCAAAAATCCTGGAAGTGGAGGTGGCTCAAGAGGCAGAGTACTGGCCTTGAAGAAAAAGCTAAGAAAGAACACGAGGCTCTGAGTTCAAGCTGAGTACCAACACATACAGGCCCACACAAACACGCACAAAACAAAACAAAAACAATCTATTCTCTGTTATCAGGAATGTGGGCTTGAGTTTCGAATTACACAACTTTAAAAAAGAAAAAATTTATTATTTTCTCCAGTTTCCTTATAAAATACCTTGAGACAAAAATATTTCCTCTGAGTCCTAACTTGGATTTTTTTTTAACTATCAAATCAAGTGGTCAACCTTTTTTCCCCTTAAGCTACAAGATAATCCCTATTCCTATGTGGGTTTTGCACAGCCTCAGTGGATGCGTGTAAGCAAGTAATACCAACAGCAAATGACAAAGGTTGGATTCCTTCCAACTGAATGCTTTTGGAGGAAAACAAAAACAAGCAAGAGAACGATTCGATGATGCTCTTTTCAAAGGCATATATCAAACACTTGATTTACTCTTCCTTTATCAACCAGCCTATAATAAACACCATTTCATTCTACAATTTACAATGAATTTAATGCCACTCACTTGGTATTTGGTTCCAACAGCCCACATTTCATAATGACCTTCCCTGACTCACTTTCCCTTTGGGTCTTCAAATATCTACTTAGGAGATTTTTGGATCAAGTTCTACCCATCTCCAACTAGCCCTTTAATGGGAGTCCCTGGCACATGTTTGTGTCCTTCCACAAAGTATCAGCATTCTTTCATTAGGTTTATCTACAAAGAGCACAGTACATTCAGAGGAGATTTTTTTTTCAGTGGTGGGGCTTGAACTCAGGGCCTGGTGCTATCTGACCTTTGTCATTCAAGGCTAGAACTCTACCATTTTGAGGCACAGTGCCACTTCCAGCTATCTATTTAATTAGAGGTAAGAGTCTCATGGCCTTTCCTGCTCAGACTGGCTTCAAACTGCATGGCTAGGATTACAGTCATGAGACACCATCACCTAATGAGAGGTTGCTTGTTGTTGTTGTTGTATTTGGTTTTTTGGGTTTTTGCCAGTCCTGGCTTGAACTCAGGGCCTGAGCACTGTCCTTGGGCTTTCTCAAGGTTAGCGCTCTACCACGTGAGCCACAGCACCACTTCTGTCTTTTTTTCTATGTATGTGGTAACCAAGGAATTAAACCTGGGTCTTTGTGCGTGGTAGGCAGGCACTTCCAAACTCCAATGAGATTTTTTTTTCTTTTGACATCATCATCAAATGGGAGGCTGCTGAGAGATAAAATTTAATGCTTCATCCACCAGATAGGACATGGGATGGAGACACAGGTGAGTCTAGATGACTTCACCTAGAACCAGATATCAAGAATTGGAGCCAGTCCCTTTCCACAACCTGGAAATCCTGCAACCTTCAACTCTGCACAGAACCTGGTTCCCTGCAGGAGCCTACTCAGAAGATGTGTAGCAAAGTTTCAAAGCAGTAGCTGCAATTTATCAAAAGCAGAAGGGTTGATGGTGTTCAGCCAGCAAGGTAAATAGCCAGTAAAAGGATAGGTTGACTCAAGAACTAAAGGTCACTGTCCTTCAGGCCACCAGAGGCTCTGAAGTCTGGGTAATTCCACTGACATCGCCAACAAACTCTTTCAGTAGGAATTATGAAACATCATAATGCCTAATGGAAAACGCTCCTTTCCCGAACAATTAGCTAACATTTTGCAACATTCAAAACTAGAAAAGGGCCTGACCCACACAAGCTGCAGAAAGCTGAACTAGTAGTAATCCACAATAATGCTCCCATTCTCACTGCACAACTGGAGAAACATTCACAGACATCCCTTTTTGCCTTCCCATGCAGGAAGGAAAAAGAACTCACAACTTGCATGCATGGTGCTCATACATTTTAAATTTATTCATTTCTTTACATTACTTCCCAAAGCAAGACCTAAGAGCACCAATGACGATCTTTGAAAACTTGCTCCCAACTTGCTTACAAGCAAGCTGGCACAAAACCCAGAAAGAAGCAAACTAGATTAACTATGTTTAAGTCTCAATTCATAGAAGTCCCTGGGTTCAATCCCCAGCTCTGCAAAGTAAGAATACATAAAATGATTATGATATAAAACGGTGGTGACTGTGGGGTAGTTACAAGTTTTAAACTGCCATGGAGAAGGCAGGCACCAGTGACTTATGTCTATAAACATAACTACTCAGGAAGCTGAGTAGCAGAGTTTGAAGCCAGCCCTGGTAGGAAAGTCTGTGAGACTCTGATCTCCCAGTAATTACGAAAAAGGCAGAAGTGGAGCTGTGGCTCAAGTGGTAGAACACCAGCCCTGATGGAAAATGCTAAGGAACATTGGGCAGGCCCTGAGTTCAATCCCCAATATCGGCATATAAAGTAAAATAAAATAAAATGCCACGGTGGGAAGGCTTACCTGAAGCAGCAGTTTCCATGCAGGGAGGTGGGGGGTTGGGGGCACACGCACAGAGTGTGATGCTCTGGGCAGTAGTAAGTTCTCCAGTATATGCAGAAGCTTTGGCTACTGGCAAGCAGTGCAATCCAAGAGGAACAATTCTAACTAGAATCAGATTCAGGAAGGCACACAACAGCCCGTTCCTCCATGGGAGAGTCTGCCCAGCTACTCTACTGGCTCATGTCGCATCCCAAGTACCTAAGGAACCTTCTACCTGGAAACCCAGGTGTCCAAGGATGTCTATAGAACTTCCTTCCCCAAAACACACAATTGAACTAGAGCCAGACTCCCCAGGGAAGTCAACATCTTTGGCCCAAATACTCTATGTCCCTCCACCCTCGGTAAATATCTGGAGGTACAGGCTGTCTTAAAGGAATCTTGTAATATTTCATCTCTGCACTGTGCAAATGTTTCTTCTGCTGTACTCAGCTTATGTAAACATACAGCTGGCTGTGAGTTTCCTAGACAAAAATAAAAATAAAAAGGATCAGCAATCTGCTCCTTAAGACAAGTATCTTAGGCTCTCCAAAGCTTGAGGTCAGTTGCTCAGCCAAATGACATTCTGATCTGTCACCAACTCGCAGAGTCGTCAAAGAAAATATGTTCTAATATCAAAAAGGCATGGTATCAGCTGACCCTGAGGGACCATCATTCAGCTCCATTGTCCCATTACTGGCAGAGATAAAGCATATAAATACCCTGTTGTTACCTAGCTTGGATGATTGCTAGGGGAGGGGGGTGAGCTGGGATGATGTTACTAAAGTAGCTTAGACAGTGTCTAAGACGTGGGCTACCTAACTCTGGAGGCTGCCTGGTCTCCACCAATGAGAGAGTGCGCTCTACAGATCCAGTCTGCTCTTTCCTCCTCCCATCCTCCATTTCTGAAGACTCCGTCAGCATCCAGGCATGGGTGACTTCACTGACAACAAACATTGGAGATTCAGAATCGTCTTAAACTGAACTCAAGAATCACAAATGAAGGGTGAGGATTATGTCTGTAAATTTCAAGTTCCTTTGGTTGCCATGTAGGAGATAGGAAATTAAATTCTCATTTCCAGAGCCTTTTCGGGATCTGGGCCTGAGTGTTCCTTCAATATGGGCGTTAACATGGTAAGTGGAAAGAGCTCCTGAACACACGGATGCTGCCAAGCCAGGCATGAGAAATATATCTAAGGCAGTTGTAAAGAAATTTATGAACATGATGTCTCTTGAACACTGACAACTCTTTCATCATTCTCTTGTTCCCTCCAACCTCACCCCTTCCCTCAATTTTCTTAGTTTTGTGTGGACTCCATGTTTTGAGACTATGACTATCCATTTACAAGCTCACAGGCACTGGGCACTGGTGGTTTACGCCTGTAATCTAGCTACTTAAGAGGCTGAAGTCTAAGGATTAATCAGAGTTCTATGCTACCCCAGGCAGAAAACTCCATGAGACTCTTACTTCCAGTTAACCACTCAAAAACAAAAAGTAGAGCTGTGGCTCAAAGTAGGAGAGCACTAGCTTTTGCTAGCTTTACCAGGAAAAAAAAAAAAACCTCAAAGATAGTACCCAGATCCTAAGTTCAAGCCCTACAATCATCTAAAAAGTACATAAATAAAATCTCAAAGGGGTATTTTTATTTGCTTTTTGGCTTTTCATGTTTTCTTGTGGTTTTAATTTTTAAAAAAGAAAAAATACCAGGAACCTGGTTCTAACATGGAATAAAGAAAATTGTGGTTCAAGAGATGACAAGGAAATTTTGCACACAAAAGCAGCCTGACTTGGAAGTAGCCTTGTTCAATTTTGTGAAAGTATTTTTAATGACTAAGCTAAAATAACTCTCTCTCCCTCTCTCCCCCTCTCTCTGTCACACACACACACACACACACACACACACACACACACACACACAGAGTTTCTATAGAACACAGTCCAAGGAAAGATTCCAGAAACATCTTTCACATTGCTTGAGCTTCCAGCTCTGTCACTAATCCTCTGAGGTTTGGACTGTAGGCTAGCCCTCCCTCTGTGGCAGGTTCTGACATGCCACAAGAATCTCTGTCAAGATCAGCCGCACCTCAAATACCACGACCTGGGGACAGAGTGATCATGAAAATGGAAAACAATTATATTACTACAAATCCAACCCCAAATTCGTAAGTAAGATGTCTGAATTCACTTCAACATTGCATAGGGGAAAGAAAAAGGCAAAGAGCAGCTTCTTCATGACACAAGCCAAAATCCTCAAGGACCACACCTCACACTTGGCGTTCATTCTGGGGACAGGGCAATACTGTTTGCGCAGTCCCTCAAGCTTCATTAGATAGCACATGTAATTCAAGCAGGAGGTAGGTTCAACCCACAGGCATGGAGCCCACCATCATTCCACATTTCGCTTGAAATGTGGATATTAAGGATGGGTCTGCATAATTTTTCAACTATTCATATTGGCTCTATTCAAGCTAAATGAATGATTTAGATGGAGAAATTGATATATATGTACATGCACGCACTGCATACAAATCTAAATGTGTGAATATAACCATGTTCACATAATATTCCTTCACATAAATATTCATAACACTCACTCGGAGAGGGAAATAGAACTTCTCGTATACATTATGATGGTTTGATGTAAGTAGGGAGTCAGCACCAAAGAAGGAATGGTTAGAATAGGTCAGGAATCTGGAGGATAACAGTTCAAAGCTAACCCAGGGAGAATAGCCTGCAAGATACCATTCCCAAACTAACCAGCAAAATAACCAGGCTGGAGATGTAGAACACCAGCTCTGAGAAAGAAAGCTGAGCAAGAATACAAGGCCCAGAGTTCAAGCACTAGTAACAGCGCAAAAAGGAGAGGGGAGGAGGGGAGGAGATGAAAAAGGAGAGAAGGAGGACGAAGAGAAGGAGAAGGAAGAGAAGAATTATCAGAGAGGCAGAAGGAGGAGAGCAGACCTCAGTCAGCCATCATTAAATGATGTGATTTTGCATGATACCGTTTTCAAAGAAACAGACAAACTGCCTTCCCACGAAAGGATCAATATTTTCTTACTGCAGCCCACTTTAATGTACTAAAATTTGGTTTTACTATGTGATTCAAGATGCTTTGGGGAAAAAAAATAATCCACCCCTAGAAATCATATTTGCCTCTGTGAGACGATCAAATCAGGAGTTCCTGGTGATGTGTACTATTACTCGCATGGTCTCCTGGATGAGAGACCAGAAATGGCACTTGCAAAGCCCTCTTCCACATCCTCCGTATGGTGAATGGCATAATGAACAAGCCTGCTGACAGCACCTCTCCATGCTACAGAGAGTGAGCCAAAGCTACAGCCGGTGCCCAGAATCCACAGTGAGCTACGCCTTCCTGCCTAGCCTGTCAGTGCAGAGAGACTGTCACCCTCATATCATGGGGAAACTGAGGCTCAGAAAAGAGAAGCAAGAGAACTAAGGTTAGCATGCAACGGAAGAGCTTCCTCTACAAAACACTCTTTCCCCGTGGCTCTGATCACAGCCACAGAGGCACTGAACTCAGCACGTCTCACTGAACCCACTCTCCATGGCCTCCAATAATCTAAGAAAAGCATGAGACCTCCAACAGGAGTTGTTGTAGCTGGTTTCTCTCCAGTAGAGCCCTGAGAGTGGCCAGAGGCAGCATAAAGGTTTGATTCAGCAGCAGCTCTTTAGAGCCAAAAGAGTAGATGACACCAGAAAAGCATTCCATTGCTCCTTGGAGAAAACCACTGAGAACATACCACTAAAAATAGACAGAAGTCTTCTGCTCTGACACAGACAAAAGAGCCCATTGATTGCCATACACATGAATTGATCTGATTGGAATTTTTCTCAACAGGAAGTGCCAATCCACATTTTTTTAATATGACAAGGAAACATGCTGTTTTCTTCCTCGACACGGGGACCCCTCATGGCGCAAGCAACTGGTCTCAAGAATTATGAGCTCTGTATACTTCAAAGTATTAATGAAACACAAGAACATGCCCAAAGTTGTAGAGTAAAGCTGGGTAGGAAACCATCTCTCAAATGAGCTCCAAATCTCAATGACCAACTTCCCTAGTGTTCTGGAATCTTCTGGAATGTTCTTTAGCTTTCCATGGACTTAAAACCTGAACATTATTACTGAAATCCTCTTCCACTATCCCTCCTCCCCTTACTGCTACAACTGTACTAAAGTTCTTCTTGAGTTAGTGTCTAGACTAAGAACTCAGTTGTTCACTAGTTCCTGCCTAGCCATTCTCATGTTCCCTACAGAGCAAAAGTAATGTCCTTCAAGTCAGAGAACCCTTACTGCACCTCCTTCCTGTCTTTTTTATCCTAAACCCAACTCCCAACTCTGGGAAGATAAATACTAAATAAACAAGTGTGTCACCAGTCCCTAGCAAGCAGACAATGTATAATTCAAATAGTTCCATCAGTAGCTCAATGCAGAAGAGATTATCCCTATCTTGTGTGTGTGGGGGGGGTCCCCCTCCCTTGAAACTCACTTTCTCTGCTCTGGGAGAACAATTCTCCCAGCACTTTCCTTGTCAACAGATTAAACTCTGGAAAGCACTTCCCACAGAGAGCCAGATTGTTATTAACAACCACAATATTAACACACAAAACACCCTCAGCATGAGAGCTGTTACCTTGGTTATGTTCTTGCTTTACCTTTGGACACAAAAAGCTTCAAACTGAGTTTACATTTACAATCTTCCTTTGATTCCTTAGTAGATGAGGGAATAAATTGGATTTGCTAGCAGAACTACCTGATTCAGCCACAGGAGGGAGCAAGTGTGCAGTTTCCTGGCCAACCAGTCCGGGAGCAAACCTCAGTGAGCCAAAGAAAATCCAGTGTCATCCTGAGGAAACGGGCATTGACTGCCTAAACAAGCTGGAATCTCCCCACACAAGAGGCATGTCCCTTCATCCCATACTCCATCTGGCTAAGGCTTTCGTCTCGGTAACTGTGTGACCTAAAGACAAACAAAGCAATCCCACAAATCAAGGGGTGAAGAATAGCACATGCACCAGGAATACCAATGAAGAAGACTTTGTGAATGAATGTGTTAATTCCATGAGAAAAGCCAAGAACCCAGGGGGAATTTACTAGAAAGAGATTGGCTGTGGCCAACTATGCCAAAGGTTACTTTCTACAGAAAACTTTAGATCACAACTGGGAATTTTCACTGTCAGTGCTAATGCAGCTCCCAGCAGAGCACAAGCGACTGTAACTCTGGCCCAGGGCCTCCCTGTCGGTGTAAATTTATTATCAGACAGGAGGGCTAATCAAACAAAAGAAGTGACACCATCGTCACAGAGCCTTTGAGCTCAGAAGAGGCGCTGCATGGAGGAGGGCCCATTCCTAAGAAGAAAGAATATCACCAGACTACAGCATAAAGTCACATTCCTGGCAAGAGCACAGGCACTGGCAAACGTGTCACATTATCATCCTTTCACCCCTCGTTCTCTATTCCTTTCACGTCCTTTCATTCATCCATCCATCCACTCACTACATTTTTGTTTCACGACTTCTCTGTGGAGTAATGTCAGGAAGTAGTCCAGACCTTACCTTCGAGGAGACACAAACACTAATTTCAATTATTTCACAAAAACATGATTTCAATAAAATGTGAATCCCATGACTGGGGCCTAGGGGATATATTAACCCTAGAAAAGAAAAAGAAAAAAAAAAAACAAGATGAGGCCGGGAGTGTAGCCTTGCATGCACAAAGACCTGGGTTTGGTTCCTCAGTACCGCATACACAGAAAAAGCTGGAAGTGGCGCTGTGGCTCAAGTGGCAGAGCGCTAGCCTTGAGCAAAAAGTGTCCAAGGAGGGTACCCAAGCCCTGAGTTCAAGTCTCAGGACTGGCAAAAAAAAGAAAAGGAGAAGGAGCACTCAGAGGAAGAGGACGAAGAGGAGGAGGAAAGGGAGGGGAGGAAGAAGAGGGGGAAGGGAAGGGGACAGGAGAAGAAGAGGAGGGAAATAGAAAATAAATCAGATTTTCCCTTAGTAAAATAATTGCTTATATCAATTTAGGAGGCCAAACGGTGGCCATTTGGGTAGGCTTTAATTGGGGGAGTTCACATCTACCTCCTGGGGGTGTCAGGAGGACTACGGGAGCTCTAATTTGCCTGGGGGGTATTCAGAACGAGGACTAGCAGGGAAAACACCTGCCTCTCCCTTCTGCTGTCACCTCACAATCCACTCAGGCAGGCAGGCCCCTGCTGCACAGGAAAGGCGACCAGACTTGCACTGCACTACATGAGTCTAGTAAGAAAAAAAGTAACTTTCAGTTGAAGAGTTTTACTGCTTATTTAAATAAAGCCTTCCATCCAAACACATCTATTAATGGAGAAAGTAAAAAGGCTTGGGCTCAAGTCCTGTCCTAACCACTCCATCCAGCACAGCAGGTGATACCTTTCTCTATACTCACCTGACCTTATTTATGAACAGGAAGCAGTGTCTACTTTCCTGGGCCAGATGTGGTGGTGACTACAGAGACCCCTGGCAACTTTGGAACAGCACATGCAGGAGAGCAAAAACAGCTGTGTAGAAACTTTCCTGACTGCATTCTCCTTACAATCTCTTTGCTCAAAAACGCTGACATTTATTTAAGCCCATAACACCATAGGAATTCCATCAGAGCCAAAATGTAGGGGCCCCTAAATAAGCCTGAAAAGATGACTGATGCGCAGCTGTCCCATGCAGGTCTCTCCCCTGGACCCATGCTAGGCGTGTAGAAACAGGCCTGCACCAGGAGCACTGCCCCAGTAGGGCAGAACCCTTTCCATCTGGTTTTCTATGCTCACTGCAGCCTGTAAAGCAGGTGTTCCTCTCCTAAGAGTGACTCACCGTTTCTACTGTCTGATCTCCTGACCCACCAAGCAGGCACACTCACCACATGCGGTAAAATCACTTTCCATCCAAGGCTTTTTAACTCTTCTTCAAAATTTTTCATGAACAAAGCCTTTATGAGTTCGAGTCTAACATGAGCATATCCCCTTCAGACAATAAGAGAAAAGCAGGGATGAACACAGGCTGCATCCTTGGCAGGTCTGAGGCCCTCTGAACCCAGAATTCCACCCATGCACCCATGTGCACCCAGCCCTGCACTGTATAACTTGTATACATCCCAACCCAAGTCCTATCGCTGCCCCCTTCCCAGTGAGAAAACAGAGAGGTGGTTTAACTAGCTTGCTAAGAGCATTCCGAACCAAATTATCATACCTCACACTGACCAGGCCACAGACAACTCTAAAACCTAAACACCCTTAAACACTTTGTGTCACAATGCAACTCAACAGGAAAACTTGGACTCACAATATTGTATGTTACTTCATGGATTAAATACACATTCCCTTGGACCTATTTTCTCCTACCTGCGAACTTCCTTTTCCAATCCCCTCTCCAGTGGTTAGCAAAAAAGCCACAATGTTTCTTTCCGGGGGAGAGGGGTGGTGACAAGAGGGTCTAGATGTCAAATTTAGGCCCTCAAATACTTCATCACTAAATTACATTCTCACCTCCATTCACAGACCACAAGTGTCAAATGATAACACAGCCCAGGTTGAAGTCGATGTGACCTGAAGTGTGCAGATCTGGCAGTTTCTGAACTTTGGAATATTTACACACTTATGGTAAGATATTTTTTGTGTGTGTGTGGATGGGACCCAAGTTCAAACACAAAATTCTCTTATGTGCTGGGTGCCCTGGCAGCCCAGGAATTCTAGCCACTATTCAAGAGGCTGAGATCTGAGGATCATGTTTTGAAGCCAGTCCAGGCAGCCGAATCTGAGAGGTTCTTATCTCCAATACACCAATAAAAAGCAGGAAATGGAAATGTGGCTCAAGTGGTCAAGCACAAGCTTTGAGCAAAAAGGCTGAGTGAGAAAGAACGAGAGGCCCTGAGTTCAAGTCCCAGTCCTGGCACAAAGAATTCATTTGTTTCATGTATACCTTATACACAAGCCTGAAAATTACTTTGTACGTGATTTTTTTTAACAATTTTGTGCAGTAAACAGTTTCCTGGTGTGGCATTTTCCAGCTTGTGGGTGTCGTGGCAAGAGGTTGCAGTAATTGGGATTTGGGGTTTTCAGATGATGGACTCTCGAATATGACAGTCAGGATGAGCTGAAGAGCTCAAGGCTGCTTTTTAAAAGCCACTAAGTATGGCTCAATCACACTTAAGAGTAATTACAGCTTCACTGCATTCTGTATCCTACTGCCCTGGAACTTAACGTAAAAATACAGTCTCAGGTATCAAAAGATCTAGACGCAGCATACAGATGAAGAGGTTTTCAAAAGATGCCTCGTCAGTACATGGCTTCCTTAGCCTTTGAATTTATTTTAGTTACCTGGGCATGATATCTATGTGGAAAGCAAGTTCAAGGAGAACCCCACGTGAAAAGCCTCTGAGTGTGCTCCATCACCTTCAGGTTGGCTAACACACAACCAGTCACATTATACCCGAGTCACTGACAGACAACATGAATCCTGGACAGGTGGGTTTTGAGTGTCATATTTGCATTTGCCTGTAACAAAAATTGCCAGGTATAGTTGCTCATGCCTATAAATCAAGAGGTTGAGAGGGAAGGACTGTGGTCCAAAGCCATTCTGGCAGGAAAGTCCATGAGACTTATCTCCAATTAGCCACCAAAAAGCCAGAGATAGAGCGATGACTCAAGTGGTAGAGTGCTAGCCTAGAGAAATAAAACTACAGCATAGTTTATACCCCAGACCCTGAGTGAGTTCAAACCCCAATATCAGCACAGAGAGAGAAAGAGAGGATTAAGTTTGATGTATATACATGCAGTTCAATGAAACCATTGTTGATTATGAATCCAGCAAGTGTTTAAACTACTGAGTTCTCCGACTTGGATGGACTAGAAAGAAAGCTGCAGCAAAGCCGGTGTTCTAAGAGACAATTAGCCAGAAGAAATAATTCACTAGATGAGTCTACTATTGGATTGATCTCAAGCCATGCTCAGCTACACTCCAAATGCACAAGCTATACAAATACAGGCATGAAATGAACAACTTTACTCCTTGGTGTGAACCCACTGATTTCCCCGACTGCAGGTAATGGAGAGTGGTCAGATCACAGCAGGGCCAAGCAGCCCCCGGTCATGAACTCCTCAGTGGGGCTTGCATGGACCCCAAGCACAATACGACTGACCAACCATGTCACTCTCTCTTGGTCACTTTCTCAGGACGTTCTCTAATAGCCATGGGAGCTGAACCACCAACACGGCAGCGTGCTAAACAAGAAGATAAAGCACACTGCTCCCTACTTTTCAGTCTCATATTTGTCATCTGGATTTTTTTTTTTGGTACTGTTTTGGAAACAAATACTAGAAAAGCTGTACTTCCTGCCAAAAACCCCCTCTCCTCATTAAGTGCGGCCTATTATGCACGCGTGACGGGGGCTCCACCGGGTGGAACTAACCACACTGTATCTGTGGCATTCAGCAGAGTGGTTACTGTAGGTGGCAAATCATTAACAGTACAGTGAGGGCGCTCGGGGCATTTCCCAGGCCCAACCTCATCCTGACCTGCAGGCATTGCAGGGCACACAAGCCCAACTTGCGTAACCGTACGAACAAGTCCACCTTCTCCATGCTTGCCCACCAAACCTAGGAAGAAAATCCACAGCCAGGATTGCTTGAACCCACCCTTGTGACAAGCACAAACCAGAGAAACCAAAGCCGAGAAAGACAGGAAAGAATGGGATGCAGACTGCAATCCACGGCTCATCTTCCAGAGTCTGTCCTTCTGAGGTCCCAAATTTTATGCAGCCACCATACCTACATTATTTACTAAGGGGCCACAATGGGGGCAGCTGGGCATACACATTCCCATCCAGCCCCATTCAAAACTAGCATTGCACTCATTAAGTTTCATGGGATTAGAGTTCTACCACTAGCCAAGTGCTGGTAGCTCATGCCTGTAATCCTAGCTACTCAGGAGGCTGAGACCTGAGGATCACAATTTGAATTCAGCCCCAGCAGAAAAAAGTCCTTGAGACTCTGTCTTGAATTACCCAGCATAGAGTGGTATAGAATGCCAGCGAGCAGGGATCGAGCCAAGCAAGCCCCAGAACACCAGAATGGGGAAGTAAAGGAGAAAGGAGGGAAGGAGGGATGGAGGGAGGGAAACCTACTACCAGCCACAACAGAGATGCTGGGATGAATATGCAAGTCTGTTGTCCCCATTGGGTGGCACCCTCTGGCTCTCTGAGAAGTGACAGTTGGTCACAGCAGCCATCCAACTAGGACCAGACCATTACAGGATTGAAAAGAAGTCAGAAAGTAGCCAGAGGTGAAGCGACACCTAAAGGGAAAATGGCCAAAGAGGCACAGCATGTAAAGGGGATTTTAATTTTATTTGCTTATTTTTGCAGTACAAGGATTGAACCCAGGGCTCATACATGCACACAGCCACCATTAAGCCAAACCCTCCAATGCTGAGGGAATTTTTTAAGAAATGAGAAGTGTTATAAGGCTTGTTTTTATGTCACGTAGAAGGACCGGGAGAAAGAAAAAAAGTAATGACACAGAAGGGAGTGGGGAGAACTCACTGCAGGGTGACTTCCTTGAGAAACAGAAAAGAGATCTTGGGGGCCGGAAGTGGTAGAGCCTGAACAGGGAAAGGCAGAGCTTGGGTAGTAAGAACCCCAGACTGTCTGGCTGACTGGCTTCTTTTTTCTCAATGACAGAAACAGCAAAGTCATCTGCTAAGAAGGGGGAGGAGGGTGTGGGAGAATTGATGAGAAAGCAGAAGGTGTGAAATCTAACTAGTGAAATTACTCAGAGAGCGCAAGGAGACTCCTGATGGGACAGGGAAGCGCCCGTCTGCAGACAGCGATTATGAAGCTGATGGCACCCAGTGGGCTCCTGTGGAATAACTGGGCAAATGGGTTCAGCTAGGCTGGGAGGCTCTGCAGGGCTGGGGTAAAGAGTGGTTTGGTCTCAGCTGCAGATAGAAGTCTCCTGAAAGTGTCCAGTGAAAAGCATCCAGACAGTGAAAAGTTGAGCCCATAGATTTGCACAGTCCGGAAACGCAATCTCTCAAGTATGAACGGCAAGTGGAAAGGGCGAGAGTAAGACGGCCGGGAGGAGGCTTAGAATCAAGGCTCTAGAAGCGATCAGCATAAAGAGAGCTGCAGAGGCCAGTGAGGGGAAGCCACAGAAGTAGGAAATGCTCACAAAGCCAACTGTGTAACACGGACTCATCAGAAATGGGGCGAAGCTATTCCACAAACCAGCTGGATCAGGGTTAGCAGCACTT
Source organism: Megascapheus bottae (assembly GCF_031878675.1). Classification (NCBI taxonomy): domain Eukaryota; kingdom Metazoa; phylum Chordata; class Mammalia; order Rodentia; family Geomyidae; genus Megascapheus; species Megascapheus bottae. The sequence goes on from NC_143527.1 coordinate 11,856,777, forward strand.
TAAGAACTATTGGTGATCACGGCAATAATTGCTAATGGAATCAGCTTTGATGAAATATTTTCCCCCAGTCACAATGACAGTGAAGTTATCTGTGAGGAAGGGTGCTTGTTAGGAAGGGTGCTGTCTGGCTTTCAATTGGACTGAGCTGAATGCAAGGATGTTTATGTTGTTCCCATGCTTTGTACTATCTTCCTGTTCAGACTGCTTTAAATAAAAAATCTATTTTGGTGGGCTGGGCATGGCGGCTGGTGTGCATAATTTCAGAGGCAAGGATTGGTTGCCACTGACATTTGAGCCCAACTCTAGGCAAAAAGTTAGTGAGACCACATCTTAACAAATAATCCAAGCGTGGTGGTGAGAATCACGGACAGCATGAGTGAGGCACGGGGAGAAGGAGAATCAAAGTCCCAACCCCTAAATCAAAAAGGGTTGCAGATGGAACTCAACTGGTGCCTGCCTAGCAACCACAAGGCCCTGGGTTCAATCCCCAGTATGGTCAAGGCAAAAGAAAAATTAAAAATACAATGCAAGAATGGAAAGGGGAAAGAACATATACTGAGGTTTCTAGCCAGATAGGAGAGGGAGCCACATGTAACAGAGGGCCAGAGATCAGGGTGGCAGCGGCAGCAGCAGGCACAAAGGGCTGGGACAGCTGATGGCACACAGGTAAGTGCAAACGACAGGAGGGAAAACAGCCCTGTAGACACTCAAGGAAGAAGTGTCTCCAGGAGGCTGGCAGACCTTTTCACAAGAGAGTGTGGTGATGATGAAGATGATGATGATGATAATGATGATGACGACAATGATGATGATGATGATGATGGAGGAGGAGGAGGAAGAAGAAGATGAAGAAGAGGAGGAGCAACAGCAGCAGCAGCATTCAGAGGAAGCACTGGAAGTGGGGACGCTGCAGGTGACAGAAAAGGGAGCCAAAGGATGCAGAAGAAAGACTAGAATAACTAATGCAAGCAGTCAGTGCAACAGCAGACACCACTTTACAATGAGTCAACCAAGGGTAATAGCATGGTGAATTCAGCAGTACTTACATAGGCTTCATTCAAAGTCACCACACATTTTAAATCTCTCACAAAGGACAGGCTCAGCTTTAGAGCTGACCAAATCGTGCTGTACAGCAACTAGAGCCAGCCAACCCTGTGTTATCCCTTCCACCAACCACTCCAGCCTGGACCAGGACAGCAGATGTAGGCCACAGGCAGCCACCACTAGAGGGCGACACAGCCCCAAAACTTAAGCAACTCACCTTTCCTGATTCTAATAAAAAGTAAGCTCTACATAGCAGATACACTAAAATTTATCTCAAGTTTAAAAACTTAGTTACTTTTTTTTTCAGATAAAATAATACAATTAAAACACTGGCTTCCCCCAAAGTGGTAAGAATGGCTCACTCTGGCAAAGTAAGATACAGGGTGTTGGCAAGGAAGAAAAGGCATCATTTTCCCCTTAGCCCACAGTAATTCCATAGTTTTCGAAGAATACATTCACACACCAGTGTAATTCTTAAATGCCTTTAAATTAAGATCTATGGTAAATAAAAAAGTGACATAAACATATAACAAAACTTAAGGAGGAAATAATGGAAGAGCCTGTGTTGACTGGAGAAGATGTTCAGACGGCCACTCACAGGGCGACACCATCTTTACTTACTCTATACAATGTCCCGACAGCAACAGTGGAAGGTGAATTTACTCAAACAGCAAAACCGGGCAAAATTTTAAATGCTTCTTCCAGGCCCCTGATATATGCATAGGATATGCATGTATCACGTGACATGCATGAATTGATCCTCTATCAATACATTGACCCAGGTTATGTAGTCTCCAATTGTATACCTCCCAGTCAGTCTGACCTCTCCTCCCTCTTCCTTCAGTGCTCCCAAGTGGGAAGACAGCTACAAGATGGGGTACTGAAACAGTATGTCTGCTTCAGATTCCTCTCAGTCCTAACAATTGTCTGTAGGTATTTTCATATCCACTAGCAAACCTCAATACTACAAGTCAACCTGGCCTGCATCTCCCAACTCTGCAGTTGATAAAAATGGTCAAGCATATTCTCATATGGTAATGGCCACCCAAGTAACAACTCTATCTATTAGATTACATTAAATGGATTAAAACTGCATCTGTTAGACAATGAAGTGGATAGACTGTATTCATAAACTGCTTTGTTAAATGGTGCCTCCCTGTACAACTACTTGAAGATAATTACTTTAAAGATTTATTGGGAGAGATGGAATGAGGGAGGGAGGGAAGGAGGGAGGAAGGAAGTTTTCCTGAATGACAAAGGAGAAAAGAGCATCACCACTAATGAACACCCACTCCAGGGTGGACCTCACACCAACTGTATTTTTATGCCACTAACTCATTCCATCTTGGAAAAAAAAAATCCCACATAATAAGGACAAAAAACCTCACTGTAGAGGAGAGGAATGGCACAGGCGGGATTCAAACCTGGGCCTGGCCTAATCCACATCTGTCTCCTCGGCATACCCCATATACATATTATTCCAAACTTCAGTCCCACACCATCCTTGCTGCCTGACCCACTCATTTGTACTTGAGTGTTATAGTCTAGCTGACAACAGCAGCTCAAGGGCTCTGGTCCTGACAAGAAGAGATAAGAAGACACACAGAAGGGCCAGGAGTTTGGCCTAGTGGTAGAGTGCTTGCCTAGCATGCATGAAGACCCGGGTTTAATTCCTCAATACCATATACATAGAAAAAAGCCAGAAGTGGTGCTGAGGCTCAAGTGGTAGAGCTCTAGCCTTGAGAAAGTCCAAGGACAGTGCTCAGGCCCTGAGCTCAAGCCCAGGACTGGCAAAAAAAAAAAAAAAGACACACAGAGACAGTGAGGGATAAAATTCATCTCTCAAATGATTAATGGGTGGAAAGAAGATCTTCAAAGATGGTGGAAGGCACTGCCAGGTGACACCAAGCTGTAGCTGAGATTTAGGAGAAACCGAAGGACACTTTGGTTCTCCACCCTGACTGCTTATTAGAACTATGTCAGTAGCTGTTAAACTCACCCAGCAATGCCCGAGTAGCTAATTAATTAACCCACCAATGCCTATGACAGGCCAATGAAATTAAGGTCTCTAGGTGTGAGCCCTTGGGGCACTGGTTAATTCTAATGCACAGCCAAAATTGAGAATCACTTGGCCAAACCCACTGGTCACTGAGGTGGGGAAAATGCATGAAGTGGCTTGTGAAGGAGTCCAGGATGACGACTGGGATAAGTGGGACTGGAACCCACACTTCCTGCTGGACCACCTCCCTGGACATTCCAGGGAGCCCAGAGGTCAGGCTGCAGGCAGGGAGGAGAATGAGAAATGGCCTGTGTTCCTTCTCAGTGGAGGTATCCATGTCATTCTTCTACCTCCCCTGTTTCCAGCACCTAGGAAAGGTGAGCAGGAGTTAGACCAAGTCCTCTGAGGTTCTTGTGATGGCCCCAGAGAAACAAAGAAGGAAGGGGACCATGTAGGCAAGAGGAAGGGGAAACACACAGCGCCCGTCTGTAGGGCAGAGATGACTAGAGAGTTACTTAAGAGTTAAAGCCTTTTCACCACAGACATGGCCTGAATGAAGAAAAGAAAAAGGATAAAAAGAAGGAGGAAAAAGGGAAAGGGGAAAGGAAAAAAGAGAAAGGGAAAAGAAGAGAGGGGGAGAAGGGAAAGGAAGGAGTAGAAGAGGGAGGGAATGGAGGACAGAAGGAAGGGAAGGGGGGCCTACCATACCACTAGATCTTACTTCTATTAGAAGAAATGAGGCCCAAATATTGGGGAGCCCATCCCTCAGAATATTAGTTGACTGAGGATAGCCTCAAACCTGCGTAAAATCCAGGGCCCAGTGAGACTCCACAAAAATGGTAGCAGGTAGAATAGCTGAGATCAAGATCCCCAGGGGAAACTTGTGTGGGCTGGGTGCCAGAGGTGATTTGAAATCAGCGCCAAGCGTGACGTCAGTGCCCCTGGGCCTATAGAACCTGGAGTCCTTCACTGAAGGAATGGAAATGAGTCTGTCCTTGGGTAACAGTCATTTTAAGTTAGAAGTGGCAGCAACCTCCAAGTCTGGGAAGTGAAGATATCAGACGCTTCCCTTAGGCTCCAACAGATTACAAATATTTCAAGACATTTTCAAAGATCTGATGCAAAAGGTCCCAGAGTAGTGTGTGAACACTGATTTTTTGCTTGAATTCATCTGTTTATGGAAACAATTTCAACATAATCCTAATAAAGCAGACCGTCTAATTATAATACCAGGAAGAAAAGAAGAAAGGGGGGAGGAAGGGAGGGAGGGAGGGAGGGAGGGAGGGTGGGAGGGCTCGAACATCAATTCAGTTTCTCCTTTTTCCCATTCATAAAATTTTAGGTCAGAGGTTCTACATCAGCCTCTACCTGCATTAAGAAAGCACATGACAAGTGACAGTGAGTTAATATGCTGTTACTCCAACAGCAAGGAGAAGTTCAGGAGCAAATGTGTGTGCTCCCTACTGCAACAGATGCAAACTACAAGTCACAAAGTGTAAGGGTCATGGAAACTTCTTGAAACAATTCCGGGGGTGCTTTGGGGACCAGCTCATGAATGAAAAGGGGAGGGGGGTGTCAAAGACAAGGGGGTGTGGGGATGAGGATGTGCATGAGCACATGCCCTCCCTGGGCAGTGCAGCCATTCACTGGGGCTGCCTTGGAGCTGGGAAATCAGAGGCAGCCACCACCCAGGGTCAGGGAAGGTGGCTTCTGATTTCTAATGACAGTCTCAGCAAGCAGGGTGAGAAGCGGTCAGGGGCCGTCACCGCCAGGTGGGGAAGGGCCTGGGAGGACATCTGTGTCACCACCCCTGGGGAAACAATAAGGCTGTTTTTCCTACTAACCAACCAAGCTCATGAGCTCATGATTTTACCTCAAAAAAAAAAGAAAACAAAATTATCTGAGTGCCTCCCTGTAAATAAAGACAAAATGTTCAGGAACAAGGCGGCTGCCTTCCAAAATCAAAAATGTGCCCAAATCAAATTTGAACCTAATCAAAAATTAATTTATTGCATATTACCTTGAGTATAAATTATTCTAGATGGTAATGGAAATGGGAGGGTTTCCCACCCCTCCTCCCGATCCTCTAAGGAAACTAGGTCTGGAGATATTTCTAAATCTTCAATAATATATGTGCTGATTTAAATTGGTGTCTGGAACCACGGCCTGACATGCATCCAGAAAAAGAAAAAGAAAAAAAAAGAATGAAGTACTCAGAAAAGAAAGGCAGGGGTGGGTCTGTGAATGCTTTGAACTAGAAAATTTTAAGTTTTGATATTTTCAGCTCCCTCTTCACCTGTGGACTGTGCCAATTCTGGGCATGGGGCTGGATAGAACGTTTGTCCCTGGCCTTAGAGCCCTGCCCAGGTAGACAGGGCTCCAGCGGGCTCCTCCTCCCGCTCTGGGCCTCCCTTTGGCTCACTGGGTCAAGAACAGGCGGCCTTATGTGGATGGAGAGCTTGGATGGAAAACTGGCCATGCTCCTTCCCTTTGCTCTCATCAGCCTCTCTGTTGGGTGACTTTGCCCAGGCCCATCCTGGCACTCAACAGGGTGGCAACAAGGGATATGTTTGTCCAGGTCCACTTGGCGCAGGCTACTCAGAAGACTGAGATCTGAGGATTATGATTTGAAGCCTGCCTGGGAAAAGTCTGTGAGATTTGTATGTCCAATTAACCAACAAGAAGCTGGAAGAGGAAGAGTGGCTCAAGTGGCAGAGTGCCAGCCTTGAATGGAAGGTCAAATGAAGGGTCAAAAGCCTTGAGTTCAACCCCCAGTAGTGGCAAAAAAAAAAAAAATGGCACTCCCTGTACACTTACTGGCCGTGGAAATACTGTCACTGTGCCTTTGCTGTACAACACATTCAAGCCATCCATTCTCACCAGATATGCTATAAGAAACCAAACAAGCAAAGCGCAAATCATTCTTCTAAAGGCCCCCATCCCTAATTTCCCTTTGTCAATCCAATCATGCTCACAAGCTCCTTTTCCCCACACCAGAGGGCTGGAAGTCAGAATCCAGTCTGTGCCACGAACCTCTTCAATGTCAACAAGCTACCAAGCTCATCTTGGGAGGACTCCTTGCTGTGCCTCTTAGTATTTTCAACCCCTAACCTTTTCCTATGCTTCTCACATGAACTTGTCTCCATGAGAAACCTGAACTTCGGGGCATATCATCCAGAGACTGTATTAAAATCTTCTGGCAATGTGAGTTCTGAGGAGGGATTACAGATTTAAGTACCCACTGGATGCACAGAGACAGAGACAGAGACAGAGACGCAGAGGCAGAGAGAGGGCACAAGGCCATGAGCCAAGTTCATGATGTTTGACAGCTAAAAGTTGAGTCTACTACCACAGGAAGTCCCCCAAAACATCCACATTCTAATCCCCAACTTGTGACCATGTTAATGGAAAGGCAGAATTAAAGGCTGTGGATGGAATTAAAGTTGCTAATCAGCTGACCTTAAAGTAGGGAGCTCATCCTAGATTATCCATATAGGAAGGATGTACTTCCAAGGGCTTTGAAGATGGGAGAGGGGAGAGAGGGCAGCAGGAAGGTAGAAGCTAGTCAGAACAAACATGACTGCAGTGGAAAGGCCTTTGAAACAGGAGGAAGGGGTGGAGGTGAGCAGGGGCCTCTAGAAGCTGGAAAGGTTCTCCCTTCTGACCTCCCATGGAGGTTGTAGAATAGTGACCTTCTCTCAGTGAAGGACTTGAACCCAGGGCTTCTCACTCTCACTTGGCACGTTGCTCAAGGCTATTACTATACCCCTTATGCCATACCTCCACTTCTAGCCTTTTTGCTGCTTAACTGGAGATAAGAATCTCACAGACTTTTCTATCCAAGTTTTCTTGAAACCATGGTCCTCAGATGTCAGCTTTCTGAGTAAGTGGGATTATGGGCATGCTGTTTATGGTCGTTGGTCACTCCTCCTATCTAATACCTCCAGTGCCTGGAACTCCTTTCTCCATACACCAGAAGGACTTCTACTAAGCTATGTCAACTGCAATACCAAAGTGCATATTATAAAGCAGGAGAAGGAAAGATAAAAAGCTTTTGACATCTTTCACATAACCCCAATAGGAAAAACAAAAATGCTGCCCAACAGCAACCTTCACAAGAGAGCAGGCCACTGTGGGTGCCACCTCCCATGTGAGGAACAAAGCTGAGCAGAAGCTTGTAAAAACCCATCTTCTGGGTCAGTGGATGTGTTTCTTTGCAGAAAGCTCCCTCAAATCCTTGTTTGAGACTGCAGGGCTGCACAAAATGAAAAACAGCCCCTGTTTTAGCTTTGCATGTAGCTGGGTTCATATTTTTTAAACACACAAAATAGCAGCAAATCACTCCTCAGGCTTGCTTCAAACATAGCCTCACGTGGCTGCCTGCAAGCCCAAGGGAGCCTCCCCCTCATGGAAAAGCCCAGGCACCGGTGACATTGGTCACTGCGACACCACCACCAGAGGTCTCAGGAAAGTTACATCACTATGTCCTTTTTTTCTTTTTGTAGCAGTTCTAAGATTTGAACTCTGGACACCTCATGCTTGCCAAGCAAGCACTGTTCCAGTTAAACCATACCCCTGGGCCGTTTTTCCCCCCCTTTAGTTGCATTACAGAAAAAATCTTGTATTGTTTGCCCTAGCTGGACCGAACCATGATCCTCCTATTTTATGCTTCCCATATGGGTGGTATGACAGATACATACCACCTCACTCAGCTTTTGTTTTTCCACACCCAACTTTGTTGACTAACATGAGTTTATAATTTTTGACTATGTGCTAGCCTAAAATCATCTACCTCCAGGGCAACAGCAATTACAAAATTACAAGCATGAGCCACCATACTCAGCCTCTCGGTTCTTTCTTTTCTTTTCTTTCCTTTTTTTTTTTGTCAGTCCTGGGGCTTGAACTCAGGGCCTGGACACTGTCCCTGGACACTTTTTGCTGAAGGCTAGCACTGCCACTTGAGCCACAGCACCACTTCTGGCGTTTTCTGTGTATGTGGTACCAAGGAATGAAACCCAGGTCTTCATGCATGCTAGGTTAGCAAGTTACCATAGGCCACACTCCCAGCCCAAAACATTTTTCCCCACCAGTCCTGGGGCTTGAGCACTGTTTTTGGGCTTTCTCAAGGATAGAGCTCTACCACTTAGCCACAGCACCACTTCTGGCCTTTTTCTATATATGTGGTACCAAGGAATCGATCCCAGTTTTTTGTGCATGCTAAGCAAACTCTCTGCCACCAAGTCAAACTCCCAGCCCTCTTTCTTTTCTTTAACTATTTCCATGATCGTGAGGTTCCTCAAATCCAACCTACTTGTATTTAGACACAGTCCTGAAATCAAATGATGCCACCTTTCTGCTAAAAAGCCATCAGTCACACCTCACCATCCCTCAAATGACAAATGATTCAATAGCCTGTCCACAGAGCCTGCAGCTCTGGATTGGTTTTGTATCTTCTGGTGCATACTGGGGCACACATGCTGTAATTCAGCCCCTACCTCAGATCCCCTCAGTCATAGCATCCCCCCTGCACGTCTTTGCCCCCAGTTCAGTCTTTCCTAATGGATCCCTGGTCAAACAGGAAGTAAATGTTTAGCAGTTGGACTTCCTGTCCCACAGAAAATCTCTTCCCCTGCCCCCGGAATGATCTATAACCCACAGCTGCATCTGTTCCTTTACAATCCACCACCATGGAACATATGTGAAGCACACACTCCAGAGGGGTAAGCATGGTTCCACCCGGACAGCCTGCTTTAGTCCTTCAGGCTTCTGTAATAAACTAGTGCCCATGGGTAACTTGAACACGAAAGCATATTTCCTTCTCCCCTTCCGGAGGCCAAAACTCACAAATGAAACTGGAATAGACTCAATATGTGCCACACATTTCCCCAATGGGTCCTTGTGACCCCATGATCCCCTACAGGCCACAAATGCAAAACCATCACACTGGAGCTGTGATGTGCACATGCCTTTAAGAGAGACCCAATCCACAGCAGAAGGCACAAGATAAGATAGTACAATTTTTTATACTCAAATACATACATGGAAAATCCACTCGACTTTTACCACCTGCAAGCAGATGCAGGCTAAAACACGGAAACTGCTAGCTAAGTTCTTCAGTTAAGAGGAATGACAGTATATGATGTCTGGTGCTAAAACATGATTGTGAGTTCAGTTTTAAGTCTGAAACCCATTGGATTTGTCAGCTTTAGATTAAGGTGAAGAAACAAATACTGAAAACACAGCATAAATGATGTTTCTGATGACAGAAGGTGTAAGGATTAACTTATGAGACAACTGTGGAAACCAATGGAGATAAGAGATGACTACAAGTGAAAGGAAACATGAATGAAGGAGCAAAGCAGAAATGTGACCCGAGGCACGTGCGGAAGGATAGAAAATGACGTTTGACCATTTCTCTGAAGGAATACAGTATGAGTAGATACCAGAATACAAAGACAGCTTAAAACTAATCTTCAATTAAATTGTTTTGGTGTGGTGGTATACATTCATAATCACAGTACTCATGAATTTGAGGCCAGCTTGAGCTACATAAACAAGACAAAAATGCTCTTTTTATAAAAAGGAATGAAAGATTATCAATCAATATCGTTGTGCAATAAAAAGCATCTAATTGTTTGCATGCCATGATCTAATAGGCTTTAGAAGACCTCTTATTAAACCCTATGGAATAAGAAGATGAGAAAGTAATTTGCCATCCTGAAGTCACAACTAAATTTTCAACAATAGGAAATGTCTTTGTGTTGGATGCCTGAAATTGTAGAGGATCACGGTTCAAAGCCAGTCAAACCAGAAAAGTCTATGAGACTCCATTTTCAAAATAACTAGCAAAAAGCCAGGCTGGGGCCATAGTTCAATTCAAGTGCCCTGACGCCTAGCACTTAACTACTGACTCCTTCTGTCTTGTTGTTGGATGAATGTTGTTGTTAGATGCAAAATTTTTTGTTCCTCTATTTTAAAAACCATTTTTTTAAGAGTACATTTTAGTTTGGAGCCAGTGGCTCATGTCTGGAATTCTAGCTTTTCAAGAGGTTGAGATTTGAGGAGCCAAGATTCTATTTCCAATTAACCAGTAAAATGTTGGACTGGAGGTATGGCTCAAGTGGTAGTACACCATCTGCGAGCACATAAGAGAATTGAGAGTGGGAGGTCCTGAGTTCTGTTACCAACAGCAGCAACAAAAAGAAAAACTCCAAAAGTTCTGTATTTGTCTCTACTATATTCTCCTTCTGACTCCATGACTAGCATAATCTGGAGTGACAGACACCACAAGAAAGCCAATGCAGGACCCTTCCTATACACTGCATGGAACCATCACTATCAACAGCTGAGACAACTGAGGTTCTTTCTACTATGTCATATGACAAATCTGACAAAGCCAGGATGCAAATCCACATAACCTCAAGTCTAAAGCCAGCCTCCACTCCACCATAATATGCTCATTAAAAAAACAGTGTAAAATCAAAACCTACTTAAGACATTTAATATCAGAAAAAGTCTCTTCTGTCAAACCAAAGTGTGTTTGGTATTGTGTACTGATAGTCCTTGGAATTCTTTCCTTTATTTTGTAACTATAATTGCCAAGTAACTATAATTGTAACTGTAATTACCAAGTGTGTTGTCTGTGCCCAGCTAGCCACATTAGGGAGATAAATCTTTATCAAAGGAGTTTAAAGAATAAAGCTGCAAAGAGCAGGTGTGCTGCTTGTGAAAAAGAGAAATCTTTATTAATGAGATGAAGGGCATGTGGGTGGGAGCTTGCCACTGACGTCATCAACCTCCTCTGGACATCCCACTCCCAGCCAGCACGATGGGAAGAACACATGACGTAAACCTTCCACAAGAATTAAAGAATGGGCCGAGTACGGTAGCTCATACCTAGCTAGTCAGGAGTCTGAGATCTGAGAATAGTGGTTCAAAACCAGCCGGGGCAGGAAATTCCGTGAGATACATATCTCCAATTAACCACTAGAAAACCAGAACTGAAACTGTGGCTCAAGGGGTAGAGCCTTAAGCTGAAGAGCTCAGGGGTAGCACCAGAGTCAAGCCCCATGACCAACAAAAAAAAAAAAAAGAATTAAAGAATAGCTCCCTTTCTAACCTTGGTAATCAACTGTACTTAAGACTATGAGTTTGCCTCCTTGACAAAGGACAGTTTGGACTGGATACAAACCTAGCAAACTGCTCTGCCTGGCATGCCTCACTCATTCTACATACAAAAGTAAATTGCCTCGACGAAATCTCCTGCATCTCTTATGCATCTATTTATAACTGACACTGGGAAGTCATGAACTTCTAACATTAATATAAAGTGACAGCTATACACTGTCCCTCCACAAACACAGATTTAAACATAGTTAGAGCTAGAAGCTGTTCCTACCACCCCCAGAATTGTACTAAGCCTACTGGTGGCTTCCAGGTTTTGTTTTGGTGCGTGTGTGTGTGTGTGTGTGTGTGTGTGTGTGTGTGGACATGTATGTGATCAAGCACAGAACCTGATGCCTGTCAAGCAAGTATGCCCCAAGGGTACCATATTTACTTAATGAACCTCTCAAATGCCTACAAAATGAGGTAGTGATTTTTCAGGCTAATATTGTTCACCCAACCAGCCAACTTTACAGCTCATCTAATTCATTCACCCAGGCTCTAATTAACCAGTCAATGGCCTGCTGCAACCAGGATGGGACTGCTAACCACAGACCTGGATATTCCGGATGTCTTCCTCACCCCAAGAGACCCTTCCTTCTGCCCATACCTGCCTCCTCTGAAAACGAGTTTCAAACATCACCCAAGCCAAGCACCTCCCCTGCTTCCCCATGATCCCTTCACTCCAGACCCATGTTTCAATCATTAACCCTCTACTGTCAGGGGCAGAACTGCTCCCTGTAAATGTTTGCTCTAACCCCTAGTACCTCAGAATGTGACTGTACTTGGAGGCAGACTGATAAAAGAGGTTATTAAGGTCCAAAGAGGGCCTTCCATGAAAATTACAAGTACAGAGAGGAGTCAACAGGAAGACACAGGAGGAGGCCTGGGTGGCACAGTGGCTCTCACCTATGGCCTATGAGGAGATAGAATTAAATGTGGCCAGTATTTTACTGCAATTATATTATATCTTAAAACAATAACGACGACTAAAACTTCCTCTCACTGGGTGCCAGTGGCTCAAGCCTGTAATCCTAGCTACTCAGGAGGCTGAGATCTGAGAATCATGGTTCCAACTGACCACCAGAAAACTAGAAGTGGTAGAGCACTATCCTTGAGCAAAAAAGCTCAGGGACAGCACCTCAGGCCCTGAGTTCATGCCCCATGACCAACGAAACAAAAAAATGTTACTCTCTGCAATCCAAACTTAGAATACATTAAATAATTTAATCTAATACCTCTGTAGTTGTTTACTACTTCACTAACCCATTTGACATGAAGAAATACTTTAAGAAGTAAGCAAACAGACTGCCCAAAGTCACAAAAAAGAAGTAGGGGTACTTGCTGTCTCACTAGGCATCCCAGACTTGCATTATGCTCAAGTCTTGTCTTCCCCAGAACACTACGCCTGTATCTAGCTGTCTCTGAAACTCACAGTGCCTGGAACTCAGAGGGCATTCAACTATAGGAAGCCTGTCACCTCCCCATATTCCAAAACTTCTACCACTTTTTGTACCTACTCACAGAGTGGTAGTTTCAGATTTCTTTTTGGGTGGGAGGGGTCAGTCATGGGGCTTGAATTCAAGGCCTGGGCACAGTCCCTGAGCCTCTTCATGCTCAAGGATAGCGCTCTTCCACTTGAGCTACAGAGCCACTTCTGGTTTTTGAGTGGATAATGGGGACTCATGGGGACTTTTCTAGCTGGGCTGGCTTCAAACCACGACCCTCAGATCTCAGACTCCTAAATGGCTAGGATTACAGGCATAAGCCACCTGCCTCAGGCCAGAACTATCTTAAATGCCTAAAGATATATGAAGCTTTAACTAGGCCAAAATATCTAGATTTGAAAAGATAGAATTAAGAAGAGGTATAAAGAAATTCCCTACAACCTAGGAATGAATTCTACCCTATCTGGGCACAAGCTTCCAGGCTTTGTTTGATCTGATCTTAGAATACTGCTCCCAGCCTCCCCCAATTGCAGGTGCCCCACAGAGGAGCCGCTCCAAGATGAGGAGACTGAATACCTAGCCAGGCCCCAGGAGAACAGCTCCTCTCCACAATGGACACATTACTCAGCTCAAGAATGTCCTTTTTCTGCCCAGCAAGTTGACCCTGGCCGGCTGCTACCTGTACCACGTCTATCTGAAGTTTCTCTTTTCAGCATTGGTCTTGAAATCTAAATACACTAGAATATGTGCATTACAGGCTAGTTGAGGCTACATCACAGGCTGTCACTGCTACCCACAGTTTCCTATAGGGTTAGCTCTTGCTTCTTTTTTCTTTCTTTCCAAAAAGCCATTTGAAAGCCCACAAGCAGCCCCAAGTGAAAACCTGGAGTTAATTTTAGTTGAATAAAACCTAAGATGTAGCTGAGGGATTATGCCATTAAATGCAGAGTCAGCCTGCTTCACAGTAGCACGTGACCTGCGACGTCAACCATCAACCATACCAACTCATCTTCCTAGCCAATTGCATGTGACAAAGAAAAGAGTGAAAAATAAAATAATGACTCAGGAAAGGGGGGCGGGTGGGGCTGGAGAGGCAGCTTTGGCCAGAAGACAGGACCAACATTCCTGAGCAAAGATAAACAGATTCCTTGGGGAACGGAACAGGTAGAGATTAATGCCTGGCACAGGTGCCTGCCACATTTGTTTGCCTACGCTGATTGTGTACTTTCTGGCTCTGATCAGGCCTTCATTAGCGAGGTAACAAAATAAGTTTACAGGGGTGCATAGTTACAGTAGCCCAGTAGTCCCAAGGGGCGTGTGTGTGTGTGTGTGTGTGTGTGTGTGTGTGTGTGTGTGTGTGTGTTTTGCCAATCCTGAGCTTGAGCTCAGGGCCTGAGCACTGTCCTTGGACTTTCTCAAGGATAGAGCTCTTTTGCTTGAGCCTCAGCACCACTTCCGGCTTTTTTCTATGTATGTGGTACCGAGGAATCGAACCTGGGTCTTCATGCATGCTAGGCAAGCACTTTAACCACTAGGCCAAACTCCCAGTCCCGTGTGTGTATTTTTTTTCCTGATGTTTCGTTGTTTTCAAGTCAGGCTTTCCAGGACCAGGTTCCACAGATCTGGAAGCCACGTCCTCCCTCTCCATACCTCTGTCCCTCCCACGGAGGCCACAGTAGTTACAATGCCTTTGTGGATAGAAGGAAGATAAGAAGACAACAGACTATATATACCCAACCTTACTTCACCATACCCAAGCGGGCATGGGTGGCTCATGCCTGTAATCTTAGCTACTCAAGAGGCTGTAATCTGAGGCTCAAGGTTCAAAACCAGCTCTAGCAGGAAAAGTCCATGAGACTCTTAATCTCCACCAAAATTACCAAGAAAGCCGCAAGTGGAGCTGTGGTTTAAGTCGTTGGCATTGGCCTTGAGCACACAAGCTCATGATCAGTGTCCAGGCCCTGAGTTCAAGCCCAGGAATGACATAAAAATAAAAATTAAAAAAAAAAGAAGAACTCTGAGTACAAATAATAGTAACAACTCAGAGAATGAGGGGTGGGGGGATAAAAACATGCTACAAGTGCAGGAGTAAAGTTATGGCTCAAGTGGTACAGTGCTCAGCTCCAAGTTGAGTTCATGTACCAAAATCTACCAACCAAGAAACAGGACATATTGGCTCTTGGTTCCAAAGGTGCCTAGTAATCAGGTCAACAGTAGAAGTTTAATAAATAGATAGCTAACCACTTTGCTATCTATTTTTTGTAACCAATAGTTACAAAAGCTTCACTTTCTCATGACTTATTCTCCCTCTTTCTGAGTAGCACCTAACAGATAGGGGTGGGGGAAAGCAAAGCAAAACAAAAACCTCACCTCTCCAAACTGGCCTTCCTTCTCTCTATGGAGGACACTTAACTCTTGCTATAAAGTAAGAGAACAGAGTGGACACTGGAAAGAAGTTTGAAAAGATATTTACCTGTATGGTGCCAGTGGCTCACACAGGTAATCCTAGCTACATGGGATACCGAGATCTGAGGGTTGCAGTTCAAAGCCAACCCTAGGAACAGAGTCTAAGAAATTCTTATCTCCAATTATCCACCAAAAAAGGGGGTACATCTAGCTATCTGTCTTCCAATACAAACCAGAACATGGATGGGATTTCCATCTGTGAGTATGGTTTTTAAGTCTAACTTGCAAGTGAAGGCTGTCAGGACGGGCACAGGCTGAGAAGCAACACTGCCTTGTTACTCTGATGACACTTCACAAGGACTAACTGGAGAAATGCTTATTGGAAACCTCAGCTCTCATTACGCAAAACAAAGGAGAGCTCTTTCCCTGACCGGGTGCTCCTCACACCAAATGCAAATGAGCCCAGCAGAACAAAAACCACATTGAGAAGGGGCAGATTGTCAGGGGCTTGTTCTGAGTTCAGCCTTTCCCAGGCTGGGGGGGAGGAAGACGACACACTGCCCCTCTATGACACAGCTGGCCAGGCTGAGCAAGCCAGCCCTCTTGAAATGGTTTTGTACAACCAGAGCCATCTTTCTCTTTAGCATTCTGCCTTCTGCTTGGGTCTTGCAGATAGAAACTTGTGTGTGTGTGTGTGTGTGTGTGTGTGTGTGTGTGTGTGTGTGTGTGTGTCACAGACGTTCTTCCCTAGGCTAGCTTCCAAGTGTGACCCTCAGATCTCAGCCTCCTAAGTAGCTGAGATAACAGGCATAAAGAACCTGTGCCAGGCTTACATGCTTTATAACCGAGGCTGACTTCAAACTCTCCATTCTCCTGCCTCCATCCCTCTAGTGCTGAGATAACAGACATGTGCCACCATAACTGGCTGAAAATTACCATTTTTATCTCAAAGCAGACCTGTATTCCCTGCTGGCATTTTTTTTAAAGCTATGGTTAAACTTTCTTAGTCTATAAACAATGGCCTCCCTTAACCTGCCTAAAAGGAGCCTCATCCTCTCACACCCAGGTCCATTCTCTCCCTACCAGCAAAGTGGTTAACAGAATATGCTTTTCCAGGTTCCCATGAAATACAGTGTCCCTCTCCAACACACACACACACACACACACACACACACACACACACACACACACACACTCTTAGGCCTTTTCTCTCCCTCCCCCTTATCCACCTGCATCCCAGTCTAGACAGAAATAGGCCCAGGAATGGGGTACCTAGCAAGGTGTAAGTGTGAATTCCCCCACAGAGGAGATGTGTTTGATTTTGTTTTGGTTGAACCCAGGGCCATTACCCAGCATGCTTTAATCCTACTCATAAAACTGAAATCGGGGGTCATGGTAGGTGAGGGAAGAGCACACATGGGTGAGGAGATGCATCTCTCCAGGTCTGTTCACTAAAGCAACAGCGGAACAGCTTGAGGAAGTCCCTCAGCTGATAATCATCACCCATGCTCAGGTGACAGAAAATCTTTCTGACACTTAGTCACTACTCTGGCCTCCCGGAAAGCAGGCTTCAGGAAGCTCCTTGCTAACGTAACTCAAGGTCCAGAGGGTGGGTTCGGAATCTGCCACGATGCTAAGAAATGGAATGTGCCCTACTCATTTATCCCAGAAGCTCCTCCCAGCCTGGTAGGCAAACACTTTCGTGCCCATTTCCAGTAACTCACATTAGTAGGGGGAGCCTTGGCTTTCTTTCAGAAGACTAGGCATGCATCATCCCCGCCACCCGTTTAGTTTCTCTCTTTGACTTGGCCGCCAGGAAACCACCATCTGTCTCACAAGTCCTTCAAATCCCTTTATCCTTTCCTTCCGGGTTCCACGTTAATCATTTTCATTTTATTGGGCCTGTGCTTTTATCATAAATTGTAAAGCAAGCAAAATATAAAGCAGGTGACAGAAATAAAATATCACTCATATGAGATTGGTTTTCCCACACTGAATGGGATGCTGAAGGTCTGACTACTTATAAGTCACTCATATTATTCCTAAACTTCAAAACCAAAGGGCCACCCTTCCACCCCTCAGAGGTCCCTTATATTGCCCTGGTTCGACTCTCAAACTCTTTCAAATACAGGCTGTGTGTCCCTGATCCAAAGTGCTAAAGATGAGAAGTAATTCAGATTTGGGAGTCTTTTGGACTTGGGAATGGGTGCCTAATCAAGCTCCAATAGTGGCACTGAAAAACAAAAGACAAAAACAAACAACCTGTGCAGGTCTCAAGAAACCTTTTTATAACATGATGGAGTATAAGCGAAGTCCAAATCACTGAAATCTGAACAACAAAAAAAACCCAGACAGTTGTAGGTAGAAGAGCCAAGAAGTTCCTTTGTCATTTCCTGTGCCCCAGTTTGAGATGAAAGAAAGGGATACCACGGCCATCATACAAGGTGACATACAAAACCCCGGTCCTGCCAGATAACACGAAGTGTCCTGGGGTTTGCTGTGAACATCTGCTTGCACTATAGCTTGGGTTTACTGACAAAACCTGAGAGCTAGGAAGGGAATTGCCAGCCTTTTACACACCAGGATGGAGACTCGGAGGAGTGAGCAACCTGACACACTTTCAGACCTGGTGAGTGTCTTCAGCTCCTACCATCTCTCAGTGCTCCCCAGGGATTCTAGCACAGAGCCTGATTCTCTGGAGGGCTCAGAAATGACTCCGGCAAGTATGAGGATGAGGCACTAGAGGACACAGGTGAGCATATGGTGGATGGAGCGGAGGGCGAGGATGGGGGGGGAGACAAAGACAATGATGACTCCATGGCCGCTGGCATTTATACAGGACAGTAACACTTTCAGATACTCCTTGCTTAGATGAGACTAAAGCTCAGAGAATACACAACTAGAAAGTGACAAAGGAGGACTCGAACCCAGAGAGCTGGCCTCAAACGTCCACGTTCCTGACCTCTCAGGACTCAAAGGCCTGGAGGCGGGAAATACTCAGGAAATGCCCAGAAGAGAACACAAAGAAGGAAACAGATGGGCCTTAGTAGTCCTGTGGGCTCAGGCACGATGGGGTATGCCAGGGCTGGCATCCCCATGCTCACATGGGGAAACGCCATTCTCCCAGCTACGGTTTTTCAGTCTTTCTAAATGCTTCCCTTATTGGTTGATGGACTGATTGAGACCAAGTCTTGCTAGGCAACCCTAGCTGACCTCAAATGGCAGAGCTGATACAACCCTCCTGCCTCAGTTGCAGGAAGGGAGTGCCAATGCCTTCTATGGCCAGCACCAACACATCTCAAAACACTTATCTCTTCCTGCACCATTTACATATCCGGCTCCCTCCCCCACCCATCTGAAACCACTTATCTCCTCTTGTAACAACTGCATATCTGATTTCTGTATATCTAATTCTGGAGTATCTAGCCACCTGAACTTCTGAACCTTGGATAGGTCTTTACCTACTCTGAGACTCACTCCACTAGATAAAGAACTAAGGATTCACGCCATCAAGCAGCAAAGTAACAAGCAGGGAGCTGTGACCTTTCGCTTCTGATGTCCTTCACCCATGAGAAGTAAATTTTGCCTGGTGCTACATTAGTTCAACCAAATATGTATTTATTTTTCAGTTCTCTATTTATTCCTCTGGGAAGCAAAATGTGTTTCCTACTTGGGATGGCCTCTGAGGCCTTGCCGGCTGTACACTGCGGCTTGGGTGAGGATTCAGAAGTATACACTCCACGCCTTTCTCCCCAGTCAACAGCACTCCTGCAAGAAGCTGGCACTGAAAGATTATTCTGAACAGCATGATGAGACCATTTACAATGGTCTCATTTCTTTCCCATCAGAATAAAAAGCCACAGAGCTGGAGGGTTGTGTCATAATTCTTGGGAACAAAACAGTCCTCATGCATTTTTTTTCTCTCCCCCACCTTTTTTATTTTATTTTTTGCAATTGAAGAAAGAACTCCAAATGCTCTGCCTCTTGAGATGCCAAGTCTTCACGTGACATTTTATAAAGCACTGACTTTAGTGCTCTGAAGATCCGAACCTTAAATGGTGAGTGTGAAATCTGTAAAAGGAGAAAATATCTCCAAGTTCTAACTGTCTCCTGCTCATCTTCTGCATGTCACTTTGCCATAATAATAAAGATTTTTGCAAAGCTAAAGCCGAATTTGCATCCTGACACAGTGCATGCCATAATGTATGGGCCTGCGGGACAGATCAATTGTACTTTTCCACTGGAAAGGAAAAAGCCATTACAGCTAGGGGAAGCAGGAGAGCTGGTGTTAGAAGCTACAGCCAGAGGGATTCACTGCAGATGAAGTGAAGCCAGGAACAACTACATCACCAAAGTTTCCCAAAAAGGAGAGCTACCATCCAAACAGACCAATTGCTGCATTGGTATATAAGAGTGAACACCGCTGCCTTAAAAATACCCAACAGCACACACAGAAATGAAAATCTAAACAAGAGGTAAGAAGCATACATTAACATTTAAATTCTGCCAAAGAGGAAAAAGCAAGTATACCCCAAAAGAAATGATCCCCAATGAAAACATGTGGCCTGTATCATACTTAGTCTTAAAAGTACTCATCCAATAGGGTGCTGGTGGTCCACTTGGGAGACAAAGACATACACATCTCCAGAGAGTCAATCAACACCTAGAACCTAAATAGGTGAGGGTTCCAGGTGACTCAGTGAAGTGAACATGAGCTAAACTGTAACCACAGATTCTCTCTTGCATCCAGCTCTGATCTCCCAGGACCCATAACACTTTTTACCCCTATCTACCTAACAGATCCCCTTTCTCTCTCTCATTCTCCCTCTCACAGAACCCCTAACTACCACTAAGGAACAGGGGTGAAGAACAGAAACACCAAGATCTTTCTAACTCATCAAGAAGGCAGTCAAGAAAGTGCTGACACACAAATATGGGTGACAGTCGGTGCTTGAACTGAACTCATAGGTCCATGCCCAGGGCACATCCTGCTCTGCTGTTTTCTTTACTGTTCTTTCCAGGAAGGCATCCAGGGAAGAGGAAGAGGAAATAGATGCATGGAGCTACACTTTCCTTCCATGTAACAGCAACACACCTGCCTCAAAATGTACTCTAGTGGGAACTTCCTGAGGCCTGACAGACACATCTATCCAGTCTGGCCTTGCACCCAGACAACTATTTATCAGCTAGAACTCCATTCAGCATGGTGTAGAGGAGACACCAACACCAGCCCCGTTCCCCAGAAGGAGAGTGAAATGTACCAGGAACAGAACAAGGAAGGGTAGGGACTTGGGGGTAAAGGGCGTGGCCAGTACAGGTGGAGGGTGTGGCCAGTGCAGTAGGCCCCAGAGTGCCTCAGGAAATAGACATAGCCATCCAATAGGGCAAACCAACAGTGATAAATGACAAAAGCCTGGCTGGGAAGTGTGTGGGGGGGGAGGGGTCCTGAGCAGAGCACAGAAACCTGTGCCAGGACATTGGGCATTCACTGCACAGAGGCAGTGAGCAAAATGACTTCTGCAGATCAGTTTTGCCTGCCACAATCAGGATTGCATATAAAGAATGAGGAGAGGAAGGGAGTCAGGCTTTAGGAAACCTACCCTCTCCCCCAACCCAAGCCTGCCTCAACAGCTAAGGAGGAACTTCCATCCCAGAGCCTGCTGCATGTAAGGCAAGCACTCTACCACCCAGCTCCCAATATGTCCTTTCCTAACCTAAAGTGGAGTATATGGGGGAAAAGCATTCAAGAATGCAAGATCCTACTATTACTGAGAAAAAAAAATGGGGGAGGGGGAGTTGGCCAAGCACTGTGACTCACTCTTGTAATATCAGTCAAGGTTCAAGATTAGCCCAAGGGGGAAAAAGTGAGACCTAAACTGGAAAATAACCTAAAGCAACACGAGCTGGAGGTGTATCTCAAGTGGTAGAGTTCCTGCCAGGCAAATGAGAGACTCTTGAGTTCAAACCTCAGTAACACCAAACAAAAGGTTCTGGTGCTATATTGAATTTTAGCCTATTTTAGTCTGGAAAGCATTCTCCCAAAGCCTCAGACAATTCTCTGAGGGTAAACAGTAAGCACACAGCATTTGCAGATAGAAATTCTCTTCCTCCAACATAAACTGTGCAGTAAGTGTCCTGTGGGTTACATGGTCAGAGCACTCAAGGCATCCACCCACCTCCTTCTGCAGGAAGATGTTATCCCAGGATAACCAATCACACGCACACACCCCGATGACCTGTGTAGGGCTCATCTCTACTTTGGGTGGGGTAATACATTCTTTTTACCCTTCCTGGAGATAACTTTCCTTCCCTACTCTCTAGCCTTTCAAGAAAAACCTGCTAAACTGTAATCCCAGCTAGCCTAAGGGACAAAGATGGCTTTGAGGTGTCAGCTGGAAGGCTGAGTAAGAATGAGTGCTTCATGTTTCTTACCCATTTTTACCCACTATCTCCCTGTCATTCAATATGCTCATGAAATTAATACTTCTTGAAAAAAATCCTGCATGAAAAGCACCATGCCAGATGTCAAAGGAGTTTATGAAAACTCATTACACTGCCAGGTACCAGTGGCTCACAGATCAGAGATCTGTCTGAGCATCACAGTTTAAAGCCAGCCCAGGCAGTAAAATCTATGAGACTCTTATCTCTAATTAACCAGCAAAAAGCTGGACAGGAAGGCAAGGTTAACAGAACACTAGCCTTAGCAGAAAAGAACAAGTGGGACCACAAAGTGGGAGCTCAAGCCCTAGTATCAGCACCAAAAATAAATAAAAAGCCCTACATAAACTGCAAGTTCAGCCATTTGTATTGTGTCTCAAAGCTATCCTTTTATGCTTTGGGAAAGCTTGTTAACTGAACTCGTCTAATCTTCTAGATCCAGCTTGCTAGATCAAGCAAGTTGTACTTGCCTTCTGTAGCTCATAGCATTCATTCATACTCACCTCCATTTACTCCACAGTTTACCCACCAAAATGTCTACTTCATCAGCAACTCCCGTCTGCCTGCTGCTCCCCTGCCTCGTTCCTCCCTAGCTGTTCACGTGTACCACTTCTGGGTCCCTTAGATGCCATGGAATATGGTGCCCGCCAGACCCACCCCACCTCCAGTTCGACATTGTGGTTGTTCTGCCATCTTTCTCGCATTCTACACTCACTTCTCCTATCCACAACCATGGATGACACATTGATTCTAACACCCTGTCATCTACCTCATACACAAAGGGACAACATGCAAGACACTGTGTTGCTGTGTCTAAATTTCTATCTCTGACAGTCCCAGTGTCCCCCTAGCTAGTGTTAATGTAACTCACCCTGAACAGACAGTGCAAGTGGTAATCACAGGCCCAGACCACACCACCTTTTTCTGACATCTTAACTCATCTTAAGGGCTTGGTGGTCATAGTTTAAACTGGCATGACTATGAAAAACACCTAACTGGTGAGTGTGCCTCTTAGAAGGATCAACATGACTATCACACTTGAACTACAAGTTTACCACTGTTCCTCAGGAGAACAGAGGAGAACCAGGTAAAGCTAACTTTTTCTCAGTTATACAATGGACACTAAGTAATAAAAAAATAATTCCTTTTAATTTTCAATAAAGCTACCATCATGAAATCTACATGGTTTCCTCAGTGGTACTCAATAAAGCAGAGAGCACACATACTAAATGTCAACTCAGGGAAGCCTGTTCCATGGAAGGCTTTACAAACAGGGACAAAATGTCAACTACAATTTAGAGTCAGAATGGATACTTGGAGAAAGGCTTTGTCCCTTATGCAAGCCATTCACATAGACCTACAACACACTCGTAGCCAATCACTGAACCTTATGCAAATTGTTATTCACACAGTTCTATAACACACTGGCAGCCTATCACTGAACTTCAGGCGAATTGTTAATCTGCCTCCATGATGCTCCCTAAGTAACTCCTGAATTCACCAGAACACACTGTACTGGTTAAAATATTAAGCTATACCTCATAAAAATGTACAATTATCATGTTAGGAATTTCAAAAGGTTTAAGGAAATGGAACTGTTAACCATTGTGTCTTTGTTTTGATGGTACTGAATGCTGAACTCTGGATCCTGCGCAAGCTCAGCAAGCTATCTACCCCTGGAGCCATGCACCCAGCCCTTTTTCTTTCACTTTTTCACATGTCATCATGACATGTCCTATGTCTCCTCCATCCCTGAGATCACATCTGTAAAATACCATGCCCACCCTCCTACATGGGATGAAAATCGAACTCCCCTCTCTCCTTTTCCTCCATCCCTCGCTAACCACAAACCATAATTCTCTTGCTCTTCTCTCTACTTGCTGAGTGGATGGAACTGCATATATGTACTAAACTTCCTTGATTCTGTCAGGGTCCATCACATTCATGTATTGATATAATGTACTATGCAATGCTAAAGGCTTTAATTTTTTATCTAAAAAAAAATTTTAATGAGGAAAAATCTACAAAGACAGGACATGTTCTTAGCAAAAAGTCCACAATGCAGAACAACTGACTCATCCTGAGCTCTATAATGGGCTATGATCTAAGTGAGCAAATTCCAAAAAGATTCATGGGGCTACCACAACATTTTTCAAGGAATTATATTAGCAGAACCATATCAGCTTAGACTGAAAGGCACAGACAGAACTCAATTCTGATAGGAAGCAGAGTTTCAAGTGCTAAATTGTGTTTTACAGTATTAGATAATCTATTAGTTAAATGATGAATATGTTCTTCTCCAACAACACGCAGTGAAGACATGATGATCGCTGACTGTCTTGGTTTCCTAAGTAGAAAAGAATAAGAAAGGAAAGTTGGGTAAGCACCCCATTAGTCTTAAATTCCATCAGTCATCAAGTCACCTGATCTGTAGATTCACCCTTTCTTCCCTAACTTTTCAGAAAGTAAAAGTTTATCTTCCTCAAAGCATTGAAATCATTCCAGGAGATAGCTACTCAGGAGGCTGAAATCTGAGGACCAAGGTTTAAAGCCAGCCAGGGCACTAAAGACTGTGAGACTCTTATCTCCAATTAATCACTAGAAAAAGGGAAGGGAGGGTATAGTTCAAGGAGTAGGGTGGTAGCCTTGAGCTGAAGAGCTCAGGGACAGTGCCCAGGCCCAGAGTTCAATCCCTATGACCGTCCCCTCCCCCCCAAAAAAGAACAATGGCAAGATGATAGAAATAATCAGAGGGCAGTTTTATATCTCTGGGTTTGTAATGCTTAGAATTTAAGTTGCTCACATTTCTGACAATATACCCCTGACTTGTCCCAGCCCTCGAGAAAGCCTTCCATGTTCTCCAGAACAAGGGAATTGGGGAGGAGAGACCAGAATGGCTGTTCCTGGTCTGCACCAAATAGCAGAAGTTCCTGTCACACCTCCCACAAGTCTGCTCACCAGGAGAAGGCACCACCCTACCTGTTAGGGTGATTGCTTTGTTTTTCTTTTCCTTCTTTCCTCCTTACTCATACTATGTGGTTAACACCAACAAAACTCAACTTTGTCGAGAGCTGTCACGTATGTGTATGCATGTCAACATGTGCAGCGTATTCCCAAGAAATAAAGAGATAAAAACATTCTCTATGCTCCAGTTTTTCCTCTACACTCCCCGCTACTCAAAGGCTGAGATCTGAGAAGTGCAGTTCAAAGCCGGCTGGGACACTCAAGTCCAAGACCCGCCCCCCACACACACACACACGCAGAATTGTTTCTGCAAATGATCGTGGTGGTGGTGTAGCCTGATGAATATGTAGCTTCTCACCTTTCCAGACCAAAGCTGTCTTTAAGAGACTAGGGTGCTCTCAGAAAATACCCCCTCGTGATAGGGGGCTATGTGGAATATTAGAGGATATTTAGCAAGACTCCTGGCCTCTAGTCACTAGCCACCAATAGCAATCTTGCCCAGATGTGTGACAATTAAAAGGTGCCAAACATTGCCCAATGTCAGTGGCTCGTGAAACCAATCCAGCTGGGAACCACTGTCTTAGGCAAGAGATTCCAGAGAAAGCAAAGGTGAAGCAGCATGACCAAGACAAGGGCCATGATGCAGCAACGGGTTTTAGGTGAGTTAGCCATGAAGTAATCCAGAGGCTGGGAGCCAAACCAAGTCATCATGAGACAGAGCAAAAAGCTCTACGAGGCTGCCTCAAATTAAAATTTGACAAGAATCCCAGCAGAGCTCCACGGATGGATAGAGAACTCTAATTATTGCCAGGTAAACTCCATGCACAGGACTAAAGTGTACTGATGTCCACGGCATGCTCTGCAATAGAATCCAGCTGGGTGTGGTGGCTCGCTTCTATGATCCTAGCTACTCAGGAGGCTGAGATCTGAGGTGCAAGGTTTGAAATCAGCAGAGGAGAAAAGGAGAGCATGAGTGCAAGTTCTAGTACGGCATAAAAAAGACACACATATACATGTATATGCACAGATGGTAAATATGACAGATATATGTGTATCATATATGCATGTGTATTGTATGTAGTATATGTGCATATAGCATATACAGATCTACATGCAACTTCATCTTTTCTATATGTGATAACATGTCCCTAATTAAATACTTGGGCAAACTGTTCAGAGAGCAGCAGGTCTGAAAAGCTGGAGTGGTATGGCCCCACCTCCTACCTTGGTGAAGGGTCAGGGGCTTACCTTGTATCTCTCAGAACCCCTTCTACAGTGACCCAAAGATAGCTTAAAGATGTTCAAGTAAATAAAGCCAAACCTCAAAAAGAAATAAAAAGCAACCTGCTGGTCCCTTTTCTTCTGCAGCCCTGCTACTGCTTGTTGTAGATCTTAATATTCCATTTAGGAAAACCAAACAACTTTCTACGCTGCCTAATTTGTTTATCTTTCTGCACGAATAGCCTGCAGTCTGAGGAAGAGCTCCTCCTAGGCTGTTATACTTGTTGTAACTTCCATTTTAGTATGTGTCCTGTCATCTATTCTGAATAAAGTCACTTCACGTGACATCAGCCACCACTCTGCCTTCCCACGTGACATTTATACAACCCAGATGATGAATACCTTCCCTCTGCGTATCTGTGGGTTTCTCCACTTAGCAGACACACAAAAAACTTGCACAAGTAACATTTCCACTGAACCCTGACACACACAATGAAGGGAAACACTGTTTAGTAATCCAGTTCACTGTTCATCAAACAGCATAATCATTTCTCTTGAGGTCAACAATCGTTCTTTTCCACAGTGCTTTGGGCCAACCTAATGATTTCTTTGTGCCACTAAACCAGAGCAAAGTCAGTAACAAAACACATGACCTTCAGCTCCTGCAGAAAGGTTTCCACTTCCTGGATTCTCATACCTTCCACTTCCACTTGGCACCACGGCCACAGGAAGTTCCTGCTTCTGTCGTGTTCTCTTATCAACAGGGTCCACACGAGGCATATTCCCTCCAAAGACAGCATCCATTTTAGAAGTACTTGTAGAACACAGGTTGAGGCTAAGGGACAGATTACAGGCATTCTAGTTGCCAGGCTCTGCATCCAATCTCAGGATTCAAAACAATAGCAACAGAGCAGCAATAGTAGCAGCATTTTTGCCTTTGAGATTTATGCAGGTTTATTATTATTTTATTATTATTATTATTATTATTTTATCCTGCTCTTTATCCATGGGGAAGCCTCCGCCACACTCCATATGCTTTATCAGGCCTCATTCTTATTTCCCAGCATCCTCTTACTTTGAAACTATTACATGTTACCTACCAAAACTGTGGAAATCAATACCAATGGCACTGGGATATCACAAGACTCCTCTCTTCTATTTCCCCACCACCGGTGCTTGGTTACCTTTCTCTTGCTTCCTTCAGAATCAGTTGCTCAACTTCAGTGCCTTACCCAATCTACCAGGCAGATGTTCAAGTTGCCTTAGGCCATCTCATTACGCTAGGTGCTTTTTTTTTTCCTTTCTATTGTCTGGGTGATGTACAGAGGGGTTACAGTTACATTCATCAGGTAGTGGGTACATTACTTCTTAAACATTGTTACTCCTTCCCAACTAGGTGCATTTTCTTTTGCCTTTAAGCCAAGCATATCAGTGAACGCCTGTAGTGACATCTACACAGGAGGATAAGGCTGGAAGATCACTTTCTTCCAAGACCTCAAGGCTAGCAAGAAGCATGATGACACAGGAAGATATCATCTTAACAATTATAATGATGACGACGATGATGATGATGATGATGATGATGATGATGATGATGATAATTAAGCTCTTAGCATTGAAAAGACAAAAAGCAAAAGAATGGGTTACAAAGCCTAGTAACCAGAGGGAACAGTCAATATATCATAACCAGCCCGTACATCCTAGGAATGCTGAAATGCTCCTCATGCTGCTTTCTCAGCTCAAAAATAATAAAGTAGACCTGCCCCAGGTCTGAGGTGGACAGGGAAAACCAGACACAGTTTATGAATTCTATATGAGGTACAATATGTCTGATGTCTGCATAAGCCAAGTTGTCTCAGCCTAATTAACTGGGTGACTAATGCCTAGTCTACATCTGATATGCTCTATTGATATATTTTAAGTAACTTTTATTGTGATCTAATTCATATAACATTGTCAAACGCATTGATTTTTAGTTTGTTTACAAAGCTATGCTCTACGATCATTAGCTAATTCCAGAAACTTTCCAATCCCCCTCAAAAAAAAAAGTTAATATATATTAGAGTCTAGTTTCTAACAAATTCTAACCCACTTTTTCTTTGGGAGTTTGTCTATTCTGGGCGTTTCAAAAAATTTCTGACCTTTTGTGTCTGACTTCTTTCACCTCTGAGAATGTTTTCAAGATTCACCCTAATCTTCCAGCATTCTTCTAAATTTCATTTATTTATTTATTTATTTATTGCCAGTCGTGGGGCTTGAATTCAGGGCCTGAGCACTGTCCTTGGACTTTTCTCAAGGCTAAAGCTCTACCACTCGAGTCAGAGCCACAGCACCA
Source organism: Megascapheus bottae (assembly GCF_031878675.1). Lineage (NCBI taxonomy): Eukaryota > Metazoa > Chordata > Mammalia > Rodentia > Geomyidae > Megascapheus > Megascapheus bottae. The sequence goes on from NC_143527.1 coordinate 11,884,795, forward strand.
CTTCTGGCTTTTTTCAATGTATGTGCTGCTGAGGAATCAAACCAGGGTCTTCGTGCATGCTAGGCAAGCACTCTACCACTAGGCCAAACTCCTGGCCTCTAAATTTCATTTTTAATAGGTAAATAGTACCACATTGTAGAAACATGTCACCACATCTTATTTATTATTTCCTGGCTCCCTTACAACTAAATTGTAAGTAGATAGTTCACTTCTGGTCTCTCAGTTCTATTGAGAGCTCTAAGCTATCCTTATAGAAAAACTGACTTTGCAACTATGCCTTTATAATGAGTTCTCAATTACTAAAAATATGAGTCCTCTAATTTTGTCAAGACTATTTTTTGACATTCTGAGTCCATTGCACCTTCATGAGTTTTGAGATTAGCTTATCGACTCCCACAAAAATATAATAAATACATAACATGGGATTTTATGAGCACTGCACAAAATTTGTAAACAAAGGAGTACTTTTACCTTACAAGTCTTCCATTCCAAGAGCATGCAATATTTTTCCATTTATTTATAACTAATTCAGTTTTCTTCAACATTTTTTTAGTCTGCAGACAAGTAACAAGTTCCCTTGTTAATTAAGAACTTTGTACTTGGGCCCGGGAGTTTGGCCTAGCGGTTAAAGTGCTTGACTAGCATGCACAAAGACCCGGGTTCGATTCCTCGGTATCCCACATACACAACCAAGCCGGAAGTGGCAGAGACGAGACACAACCAAACCGGAAAAGTGGCAGAGACGAGACTGCGACGGCGACAGAGAGCGAAAGAAGCGAGCTGAGCTGAAGTGAACAGAGCCCAACCGAGTGGTGGCCGGAGCGAGCGGGGCCAAGAGCAAGCTGGAGCGAGCCGGGCGGAAGCAAGCTGGGCCAGAGCGAGCGGGCCGGAGCGAGCGGGGCCAGAAAGAGAAAGGGGCCAAAAAAAAAAAAAAAAGAACTTTGTACTTTTTGGTATTAATTTCATTTCTGATTTTTTTCACTATGTTTATATCCTTACAAACTCATCTGCTAGTTTTGGTGTGTGTAGCATAGAAATTACTACATAAAATGTCATGTTATTTTGGGGTACAGTTTTCTTCTTCCTTATCAATCTCAATGTCCTTTGCTTTTCCCTTCATGTCCTTGCTAGAATTTCTAGCACAAAGATCAGTATGAATGGTGAAAATGACAATATTGTGTATCGACAGATACTAAAAGAAAAACTGTCCAGTTTTGTACACTAGATTGTAAGTTAACTGTATGTTTTCTCTAGATAGTCTTTATCCTTATTGATGGATTTCAGCAGGGAAAAATGTTACATAGTGTAAGATGCTTTACTTCTATATCTACTTGAATAAGAGAAATTTTTGGTTCTCACTCCATTAATAAATATAGCCAAGGTACAGTAGATCTTATATGGTCAAGTTTTCATTATATACCTTGTCATGGTTACTGGTCATTTTTATACAAACATGGATTTGGTTTGCTTGTGTTACACTGAGAATTTTTACATCTATATTAGCAGGGATATTTTAGTTTTTGTAATGTCTTTATCTGGTTTAGGTACCCTGCATGGACTAGTGGCTTCTCAGAATGAACTGAAAAGCCATTGCCTCCTTTTCTTTTCTTTTCTTTCAAAGAGTATGTGATAACAGCTGGTAAAATTCACACCATGAATTCACACAGATCCAATCCCAGCATTTTTGTTATATGGAAATCTTCTAGTGATCAATTCAGTCTTTCTACTTGTTATTCATCTTATTCAAAATGGCCTGTTATTCTTCAGTCAGACATGGAAATTTGCATCTATGAAATTTGTGTGTTTCATTTAGATTATCTCATTCATTGGCATACACCTGTTCAGGCATACTTTCCGCTTCTCTGTTACCTCTTTTCTTCTCTGAGGATTTCACGCATCAAATTTGTACACTTCTTTCTTTTCTTTTTGTCCCTCAGCTTGAACTATCAACTGACCTGACTTCAGGTTCGCTGATTCATTCTTTGGCAAGGTCAAATCAGCTGTTGAGACTCTCTACTTAAAAATAAATAAAAAATAAAAATAAAATTATTTTAGTTATTGCATTTCTCAAATGCAAAATTTCTAAAATCTGAGTCTCCTGAAGAATGTTTCTTTAATTACATTTTTCTTCTATTGGCTTATTTTCTTGTTTCTTTGCATACTTTCTAATATTGTCAAATTATTATATTTTAAATCTAAAAACAGATCGATTCTGATGATCATGTCATTCTTTCATGATTTTCCTGAACTAATTCTGCAAAGCCTGTATGTTTTATCATGTGTAGACACATAAAGTCTCCTCTTGCAAGGTCCGATAACGATTAAACAGATTTCCTTAAATTCACACTAATAAGATTTCCTACCCTTTATCAAGAATTTTCCTCCTTCACACTTGTGGGCACTGGTGTGTGTGTGTGTGTGTGTGAGAGAGAGAGAGAGAGAGAGAGAGAGAGAGAGAGAGAGAGAGAGAGAGAGAGAGAGAGAGAGAGACAGAGAGACAGAGACAGAGAGAGAGAGAGAGACAGAGAGAGAGACAGAGAGAGACAGAGAGAGAGAGGGGGGGGAAATGTCTTTAATGACCTGCCATTAACTCTAAGTCTTCACTTCCTACTTGCACAGAGCTTCAAGGTCAGCCACAGGTGATCATCTGGGGCTTTCTGAAGTATTTCCTTGTCATACATTGAACCTTGTAAGAGTCCCAGGAACATGTACACATCCTTCCTGGATTCTTTTGTTGGCCAGTGACTGGTTAGCCTCAAAAAACAGCCTGTCCTCAGACCGCTGATTGCTTTCAACAAGTGTTCAGTGGGTAGAGATGTTAGCCCAAGGTGAGATAATCAGATCAAATAAAGACTAGCCCTCCTGAAGGAGTTGTTCAAGCTGCTGAACAGTTCACACAGTCATTGTTCTTTACAGATGTCCGTCTGGGGAGCTACCATTTTATTCCGCCCATCAAAAAACTACTAGAATTAAGGGTTTTCTTAGCTACCCTATGTGCAAGGCTGTTGGCTTTGAAGTTCACCATAAGAATGGGGGAGGAGGATGAGATTAAATTAGATACAAATTAAAGTCCAGTATTTTATGACATTTCTAATATTTTCCTTGGATTTTCCTCAAACAGTTGCATGTCTTTTATTCCCACAGTTAAAACAAAACAAAACGTGGAGCCAAATATCTGTGGCTCACATCTGTATTCCTAGCTATCTATTCCAGAGACTGAGATCTGAGGATTATGGTTCAAAGCCAGCCCAGGCAGGGAAGTCCATGAGACTCTTATCTCCAAAACACTACTTGGAAAAAGCTAGAAGTGGAGCTGTGACTCAGTTGGTAAAGCCCTAGCCTTGAGTACAAAGAGGCTCAGGGACAGCACCCAGGCCCAGACCTTAAGTCCCAGGACTGGGAAAAACAAAACAACAACAAAAATTTGGCATTCATGAGTTTGCCAGTGTTTCCACTATCGCTATGGACTAGACACCCAGAGGTCCAGGCATCCATGTATATTGTTACATGGTATTTTAATGGAATATTTATCACTATTATTATCATAGTAGTAACATGTTCCGCTCCCCTCTTGAAAGTCTGCTGTTGAAGCAGACTCTCCAAGATAGATGTAGAAAACCCACTGGCCTAACCAGTCAAATTTTCTTTTAAGGGAATCGCTAAGATTGCTTCCTACCATTGAGCCAACAAGAGAGAATGAGTTCTGCATTTGGAACACATTTTGTAATAAGTTTTCCGTGTCACTAAATGTGTATTGATTTCAAATCTGAAAGTTGGTTCCTGATGAAATGACCTCAATTTCAATTCTAAAATTGCAGGTGCACAAAAACTTGAGACGACATAGCAATTGTACTTATTACACTGTTAACACTGGCTGAGAAAGGGCAGATGGAGCCGGTCGCACCTTCTGAAAATCTATTCTAGACCACAGTGTGAAACAGAGGCACGGGAGTGCACACGCTTTATAGAGGAGCACTGAAGCCTGCCCCCTGCATAGCTTCCCCACTCCCCTCCATTCTGGGTCAAGTATGGCCCACATTCGTCCAACTCACTGACATCCTTCAAGCTCTTCCCAGACAAGTCCTGCAGAGCAATTCTATGTCAATAGCCCATACGCATACCTTCTGTTGTTGTTGGTTGTGGGGCCTCTGTGCTCAAGGCTAGTGCTCTACCGCTTGAGCCACAGTCCACAGCACCACTACCCCGTTTCTTTCTGAATAGTTTGTTACAGAGTCTCACAGACTTTCCTGCCCAGGCTGGCTTCAAACCACGATCCTCATATCCTAGGCACCAGCTGAGAATTACTCATCTTTATCTCCAAGTGGCCCAGAATAATACTCACTTTCTTCATCTGGCTCTCTCACTTTTCAAGTAACAATCCTTTTTCTATCTCCTGAGATAAAACCCAAATCATGATGAATTCTGTAGCCCCAGACACAAGATAGGGCCCAGTTAAAGGTGCTTCCCTTGCAAGTAAGAGGTCCTGATCCTAATCCATAGTATTTCAGAGGCAGACAGACAGACAGACAGACAGACAGACAGACAGACACAGAGAGAGAAATCAAAATAGAATTCTAGAGCTCTGATGCAATGAACTACCATACCATGTTGCCTTCAGAATTTTCCTATACCTCATATTCAACTTCCTACCTTAACACAGACAGCTTCCCTCCCACAAACCCCATCAGGTGACATCTAAGAACTTTGATTTTGTTGGACCTACACAGAATTCCTCCTTCCAGCTTCATCAAGAACTTATAACGCAAATAACACCTCAGAAAAGACAACGGCCAAAGTTCTTTTAGGGTGGCAATGTCCCTACAGCCACCCCTTTCCACTGCCTAGGCCTAAACTTCCATCTCCCAACTGACAGGCCCACCAAGTCAATGGAAGCAGCAGAGCACCAAGGAGTACTCCAAGGAGAGTGAAATGAGCCAGCAAGTGTGCAGCCATGGTTCCCTGCACTCACCCTGCACTCACTCGCCTCAGGCCAGCGATTGCTCTAAGCAGCATGGAAAATGAAGCTCATTCCCTAGGAATCTTTCCAGAAGAGCAAAAAGGAACACTGAAAGGTGAGAGTCGAGTGGTGATATCAAGATGTGTTTCTGTTTTATTTTTGATGCTGGTACTGGGCTTGAACTCAGGGTCTGACACTCTTGCTCAGCTTTTTCACTCACAGTTGGCACTCTACCACCTGAGCCACACTTCCAATTGCAGCTTTTAGCTTGTTAATTGAAGATAAGGGTCTTGTGGATTTATCTGTGATTCCCAGATCTCAGCCTCCTGAGTATCGAGAATCATAGGCTTGAGTGACCAGTGCCTGGCCGGGAACAGGAATCACTTATTTTCACTTCTCAAAGCCTCAGGGCTTCGTGGTATCTGATATGCGCTCCTACAGAACAAGATTCCAACACTCCTAAGCACAATATGCGATTCTGACTTCCAGTCATGCTGAATTAGCTTTCCATCACTGTCACAAAATAACTGGGACAAGCCAACTTTATAAATACATTTACTTAGTTCTTAGGTTTTGAGGCTAAGAGTCCAAACCATAGAGCACTGTCTCGCAAGGGCCTCATAACGTGTGCAGAGGAAAAGCAATGAGAGCCAGATCTGGGTGGTAGGAGGCTTTGTTTTTGCAATCTTTTTTGCTTGCTTTGTGCCAGTACAGAAGCACTGCCTTTAGGGTGTTTTGTTTTGCTCAAGGATGGTACTCTACCACTTGAGCTCCATTTCTAGTTTTTGGGGGGGCAGTTAATTGGAGATGAGTCTCAGACTTTCTTGCTTGGGCTGGCTTTGAGCTGTGATCCTTAGATCTTCGCCTCCTGAATAACTAGGATTACAGACATGGATCACAAATGCCCAGTTTGTGACAGTCTTCTCTCTAGATCTAATCTGGGCTCCAGGAAAATCCCTTAATCCCGTTCAAGAGCATTTCCCTAAATGACCTACAGAATAGAGATCCTACTGCCCAGTATCTTCATACTGAAGACCAAGCTTCTAACTATATTTTGTTATTCTTCTTATTTGTTCTATTGTTTCTTGGCCAAACCCAAGATATGCTTACATTCTCTTAAGAGTTTTAAGTATTATCATATGTAAATTAACAAACATATTTAAACCATCAGGGGGTGGGGGTATGTGGTTCAAGTGGTAGAGCGATTGCTTAGCAAATGAGAAGCCCTGGGTTCCAACCTCACTACAGGAAAAATAAAAATAAAATTAAGACGTTTGGCAATGGAGACTTTATACCTGTAATCCTAGTTACTCAGGAGGCTGAGATCTGAGAAACAATGTTCAAAGCCAGCCCAGGCAGGAAAGTCCATGAGACTTATCTCCAAGTAAACTGTGGCTCCAAGTGGTAGAGCACTAGCCTTGAGCAAAAGAGCTCAAGGACAGCACCCTAGCCTCATGTTCAAGCCCTACAATTAACAAAAAGTGAACAAAATAAAATACAAATAAAGCCAAGATTTTTATAACAATTTGAAATGACAAATTATGAGTTACATTCTATATACAAAAGCAACATAAGTTACAAACTGTCCAAGTTAACCCAACCCCAAACAAGCTGCAGTAATCAATGAGAAGTCTCTCTCTTAGATAAGAAGTTGATTTTTTAGTGGCCCCCCCCCAAACAGCAAACTGCCCGACTCCTATGAAACAGAGGCTTTCTTTTTCTTTAAATTTTAGTGTAAAGGTAATGTACAAAGGGATTACAGTTACATAATTAATAAGTATGTTTCTTTTTTTGCCGGTCCTGGGCTCGAGCTCCAGGCCTGAGCAGTATCTTTCGACTTTCTCAAGGCTAGACCTCTACCACTTGAGCCTCAGCACCATTTCTGGCTTTTTTCTATGTATGTGGTACCGAGGAATCGAACTCAGGTCTTCGTGCATACTAGGCAAGCACTCTACCACTAGGCCAAACTCCCAGCCAGTATGTTTCTTTTTGAACAGTGTTACCCCCTCCCTCATTTTCCTCCACTTTCCCCACTCCTACTGTCCTCCTCATGAAGTTGTAAAGTTCATTTCCAACATAGTGTCTAGTGAGTATCACTGTTGCAGTCGTTCATCTTTTAACCGACCATTTCTGTGATCTCTCTTCCTTTCCCCAAATTACACAAATTATATACAAAACAAAGGGTAAACATATCAAAAAAGTGACAAGGAATAAACCAAAGGAGGGAAAAGAAAGTAAGAAAAAGGAAATAACTACATTAAACAGTATACACACACACACACACACACACACACACACACACACACAAACTTGTTTCCATTTCTTGGAATTCATTTTGATAAGCAACATTTTATATGGTCACTGCATACCGCTATTGAGTTATTGTGGTCCTCTGCTAAGAGTATCATAGATAGGGCTACGAGTTTGGTCTAGTGGTAGAATGCTTGCCTAGCATGCATGAAGATCAGGGTTCGATTCCTCAGTACCACATACGTAGAAAAAGCCAGAAGTAGTGTGATGGCTTAAGTGGTAGAGTGCTAGCCTTGATAAAGCCCAAGGACAGTGCTTAGGCCCTGAGTTCAAGCCCCAAGATTGGCAAAAAAAAAAAAAAAAATCATAGAATTCTAGCTATTAGAAATGAGGGAAACCTTGCATCCTGCATTTCTTTGGGTCTAGCCTCCTTCGCTTAATATAATTTTTTCCAAGTCTTTCCATTTCCTTACAAATGGGGTAAAGTCATTCTTTTGAAACAGAAGCTTCCTTATGTTAAGTGCAAATGACTCACACCTATAAACTTAACTACTTAGAAAGAAGGCTGAGATTTGTGGATCTCATTTTAATGCCAGAACAGACAATTTCATGAAACTCTTTTTTTTTTTTTTTTTTTTTGCCAGTCCGGAGCTTGAGCACTGTCCTTAGGCTTTCCTCAAAGCTAGTGTTCTACCCAGAGCCACCACACCACTTCTGGCTTTTTCTATGTATGTGGTACCGAGAAATGGAACCTGGGTCTTCATGCATGCTAGGCAGGCACTCTACCACTAGGCCAAACTCCCGGCCCTTTCATGAAACTCTTATCTCCAATTAACCAGCAAAAGTCAGAACTGAAATGTAACCCAAACAGTAGAGCACCAGCTGTGAGTGAAAAAGTCAAGCAAGAGCATGAAGCCCACCACAAGCACAAAACAGATGACTGATACATAGATATAGAAAGACAGACAGACAGGTAGACAGATAGTGGGCAGATATGCCTCAAAATATCACAGATATAATCATAAATATGCAAATAAATTAAGTGGAAAGAATCAGAAGTACACATTTCTACCATCTAGAAATGTGTCCATTATTTCTTTCATTTCACTTTTGCTGAAGCAAAGTAGCAAGTTTCTTTCCTGATACTAACTGTACAAGCTGTGAATGTTGAGGAGAGTAGCTGATTCTGCTTGAATAGTTTTTGAACACTAAGAACTCTAGTGTGCCACAACAACTACCTTGGGATTCTAAACACTCATTTTCCAACAGTAAGTCCCACTCCACACCTTCTGGAACCTTCCCTATTGAAGGCATCACCACGGAAGCTCAGATCCCCTTGCAGCCAGCACTCTTGAGCAGCAGGGATGCACAGTACTCCAGGGAATAAAATTAACTTCTAAAAACCGCTTTCAAATGGGATAAAACCATTTTAATGATGTGTTATTGTAAAGTAATGAGACTGAGGTGGCTGTACATTGCTGAGAAGGCAATTTTGACTGAATAGGCTATACTGAGAAATAACCCAGAGCTCATGGTCCCTCCAGTAACAGTAAATGCAGCCCCTCAGGAAACAGCCTTGAATCTGACAGCATGTATTCGTGACCAGGCACTACATTTCTCTTTGTAAAAAAAGCAGGTATCAGGTTCTGGTGGCTTACACCTATATTTCTAGTTACTCAGGAGGCTGAGATATGAGGATTACAGTTTGAAGACAGCTCTTAGCTCCAATTAACCACCAAAAGGCCAGAAGCAGAAGTGTGACTCAAGTGGTAAATGCCAGCCTTGAGCAAAAAAAAAGCCAAAGGAGAGCACAAGACCCTGAGATCAAGCCCCAGTACATGCATTTAAAATTTTTAAAAATCAATAAAGAAATAAAAATAAAGCCATTCCATTCTTTAATGTCATTCCTGCCTAAGAAAAACAAAAGCAAGGCAAGAAACAAGTGGAACAAAAAGTGTCACTGAGACATCAGGTCACAGCACACAGTGATACACGCCCCATCTGGCCAGGCACTGTCGCACTGTGTATATGCTTTGAAAAAAATTACAGCAAAAGCAGCTAGCACTTGGGAAATCAGGAAGGTCAGCTGGTAGTGATGCTGAGAGAAAAGGGTTGCTAAGGAATGGGGCAATCTTTGACTAAATGAATTTTGTTTGTTTACAAGGGAGACTTTTCAGTAACAAAGAATCTTTCAGAATAAGAACCTGTACAAAAACACATACACAAATACACAAGACATCTTAGATTTACTTGACAATGTCAGTGGAGACAAGTTCTGGGACTAGGAGACTGAAATGAAGCATGGTCATGTTGTGGCTCATTATTTAGCCTGAGAAACAACTGTACCCATGAGAATTCTCTGCCCTTATCTCCCGCTGCACTTCAAAAGCAAAGACCCCATCGGGCACAGGAGGCTTGGGGCCGTGATGATCTTAATGTATTCATACAGATGCTCAAGCTAGAGGCTGCATCAACAGAAGCTAAAACATCCTAACTCGAAAATGCATTCCAGTCATTTAACCTGAACATGCTAGGCAGCCTTGCTTATTATTACCGTGCATATACACTTCCACTAGCTTATAGTATGGGTGAAAATCATTGAACGTGTCTTTTTTATAGTACTGTTGGTAATCTCCTGTAATTTATTAAACTTGCTAGTGAAAACGAAAAGAAAAAAAAAAAGAATGGCTGTTTAGGGATATGACTGTCTTGTCAGCATGAAGGCAAAAATAATGTTGAGTCATCCTAAGTCAGGGGCCATCTGTACAAACAAGGGCACCAGAAATAATTTAGTATTCCCCGTGATTCCTAGGGCTTGGATCAGCCCTTGCCATCATGATCTGGGTGGCAGGGTAGCTCTGCTGTGTTTCTGACTACTATGACTTTAGGTCAATCAATGGTATCTTCATGCTCCAACTAACAGAACAAGAGAGGTCTGACAGGTCTGCAAAGGAAGACCTTGTCCTCATAATCAAGACTTACTAAGCATAGATGACACCCAGTTTTAATAAAGCATTGTCATCTGTCACGTTAAAAACATTTGAACCATAGTCCCCAAGAACTAAATTTCTACTAGACTATATACATTGGCTACGGTAATTTTACTAATCATTCTGGTAGATACAGCTGTAAACATGTTTATAGCTTCTTTTGTGTCTGGGTATATTTTTAGAAACACTGTAATAAAAATAATTCAAAGCAACACATAGCTCCTGATTGATTTTCTCTAAAAAGGAAGTCTATCTTATTCAAGCTTAAAAACCTACTGTCGGGATTGGGAGTTTGGCCTAGTGGTAGAGTGCCTGCCTAACATGCACAAAGACCTGGGCTCGGTTCCACAGTACCACATACATAGAAAAAGCCAGAAGTGGTGCTGTGGCTCACGTGGTAGAGCTCTAGCCTTCAGAAAGCTCAAGGACAGTGCTCAGGCCCTGAGTTCAAGTCCCAGGACTGGCCATACAAACAACACACTGTCCTACATATCAATTTGCTTGTTGTCTTCTTCCTGTGGAAAAGGAGACAAACGATTACTCGTTCTTTTCAAGAAAAGCAATATAGAATTTTTTTGGTGGGAAATTCTAGAGTGAGGGAGAAAACATAGGCATCATCAAATCAGTGCTGGGTAATCCATAACAGAACAAGTTGTTTTAATTCCTTGACATTGGGCTACGCTTAAAAGTTTCATTTTTCTACCTTTCCATTTGTTAAAATGTCTTACCATTCCTTTCATGTTAAACATGCAAGTCTGAACATCAAGGAACTTGAAGGGAAGAAACCATGTTCAAGTTCAGTGCTATAGTATAAGGCAGTTTAGCTTCTCAAAGCATACAAAATAACCGGCAAACTTGAGCAGCCTCAAGCTCTCCTTTTCTCCATTTCTCAACAGATCTTGTATTCTATGCCATGAAAACATGAACTCAGAATTAGTTCCTCCCGATATAAAGCTTAGGACCTTGTCTGTAAACCAAACACCATAACAAAACAGCCGCTGCCCCTCCCACCAAGTCCCCACATGAGCATCTACCTTCCAGCAGGCTAGAAGGACCAGCACGAAGTCTCCTAAAAGAACACAGCATAGACTGTGGGGTCTCAGCACCTTCCGCCACAACAGCTCCTTTCAACAAGTGAAGCTCAGAAGCTTCGCTCAGCAGACAGTCCTAGTACCCTACGCAAAAATTAGGACTTGGGACCAATGCAAAGCTGTCTTTTATTATATTCAGACATCAGTCCCCTAAAAGTGACTGTCTCAGCCGCAATCTAGCTGCCTTATTCAGCAAAGACTTCCATGAAAAACACATACAATGAAAAATAAATACTAATAGTGACATGGTATAAAAGGCCCACTGAAGAACTCGGTCCCCACAGCACTAACACGATGGGTCACCAAGGAAGGTGCTACTCACATCAAAACTCCTTCCAAGAATGAGACCATTATTAAATATGAGTGGCTTTCATCTTGCCTTCATTATAATAAGGTTTGTTGTTTTGTTTTTTAAGAGAGAAAGATGTTAAATGTGCTCATCCTAACAGCACGGGAAAGCCAATAACTAAATGATGACATTTCTTTGACTATCCACTACAAGTCCTTCAGGATTGGAAAATTCGATCCACTGCAGAGCTGGCTATAAATAGCTTTGTTCCTTCCTGCGAGGAAGGAACAATATCAGAAAGCTTGGCCACCCAAAATAAAGGGAAATCTTATCTCAAAAATAACTGTCATACACGAGAAAGGGTATCAATGTGTGTGAAGTCATGCACCTTCTATCTGGTGAATATAATGTAACCCTTCTACTAATTACAATAAAAAATATATGGAAAAAAATATTTTAAAAAAACCAAAACTGTCATGCTGGAGGCATGGCCCAATTGGTAAAGTAGCTGCATAGAGAATGTGAGGCCCCAAGTTCAATCTTCCATCTTGAAAAACAAAATAAATTAATAAGTAAATAAATATCACCTTATTGCTGAATTACTAAAGTTGGTTTAGTCACCTATTTTATCGTGATGGCTTCCAAATTTTGACAATAATGAATCCTCTGCTCAAGTGTAGGCCTGAGATGACACTGATTTTCAACTCATTTAGATTAATTTTAAGCAGTGTAATTACTAGATGGTATAGCATGTTCAATTTTGTAAGAAAGTTTCAAGCTGCCTTTAAAGTAAGATGGACTGTTTGTGTTTCCATCAGCAATGAATGAGTTATCCTGTTGTCCACACTCTAAGAAGAATTCATTGTTCCCAGTGACTTGGAAATTGTAATTCTGGCTTCTTTGGGAACACCTCATTTTCAAATGTTTGTAATTTTGTGAGATCATATAATGGTGAGAATCTTATCCTGTGTTTATTTATTGTACAAATATATTCTTTTGTGATGTGTCTCTAAATGTCCTCAAAACAGTCTTTCATACATTAGAGATTATGAATTAAATGACATTCAATTGATCAATTAAATAAATAAAACTTGGGCCACCCAGAATGCTCCTTCCTCTGCAGGGTGGTGAGGAAGCACATATGGGTTCTGACATACCAAGACCTGGGTTCAAAGTCCACTTCTGGCATGCAACTAACCACAGACCTTTGACCAAGTGAACTGTAACTCTTTAAACCCCTTTTCTGATCAGGAAAATGGAGGTTAAAGAGCCTCCAGCTCAAAACCACACACTGAGTATTTTTTAAAATGTAGATTTCTTTTCACCCATAAGTTTCTGAAGCATGAAATTGAAAGGATTTTTCTAGAAACCTTTTTCTCTCACCCAACCAGGCAGTAACAAAATACATCACATGGGACCTACTTCCTAAAAAACCCTTCCTTACCCCACCTCCAGACCTTTTTCACCATCCCCAATACTGGGACAGCTCTAGGACAATTCTACTAACTAGAGTTACCCTCCTCACCCACTCATGATGCATAGTGGGCCCCACAGAAGCAAAATCAAGCCCTGCCTCTGTCCCCAGGGTGGTCAGGGGAGGAATGAAGGGGAAAGCTTTTTAAAAAATCTCAAATAATAATCATAATGTTTTATTTCATAAACTGATATGTTTCTATGACATACAAACCATTAGCCTAATTTTGATTAAGTTCTAAAGACTAAGTCCCAGAGAATATAATTAGAGATTCCCTCCTTGAACAATTGTTTGTTAAACTTGTCATTTAAAATATGATGTAAACATAAGCCATATAATGAATGATTGTTGTTCTTAAGGTACTATGTTATCTCTCATCACTTCTACTGTCCCTTGGTTATCTCATATTGTTACACTATCTCACTTTGTTACCTGATATATCGGATATAATTGTATTTGGTTATCTGAAATTGGATAGGGAATGGGGGAAAACAAGATGAGGGGTGGGGGAGGGGGGAAGGGAAATGGGGACCATGACATGTGAAAGGGTATCAATGTGTGGGAATTAAGGCACCATTTATCTGGCAAATATCATGTAACCCTTCTATTAATTACAATAAAAAATATATCAAAAAAATTTTTAAAAAAATCTCAAATAAAAGTCCCAGCTCTATGACAAGGTCTTCAAGGCTCTGCGTAACTAGCCATTCCCTTCTCCAAGCTGAACCCCCAGACTCAGTGGTGTCCTCCCCTTCCTTAAGTGTTCCCTAAAGTCTCCAGAACTCAACACACAACATACATGTTTAAGTTCACTAGATTCCCTGTCTACGAAAGGAAGAGAATGGTTTCTGTTGTGGGTATATTTATAGACACTTTTTTAAATATGATGGTGGTCGACAAATAAATCTCAAATGCATAGCGAGTGCTAGATCAAGCTAATTAGCATATATTCTCAAGGTAACTCTCACATATTTTTTTCCCTCTACACTCAGTGACTTCCACGCCCACAGAGGCCACGATGCCCCAGGTGGCTCTTCCTATTCCCCAGCTGCCCTGGAGAGCCTTCTCTCTCTTCCACCTTGTTCAGACAGAGGTCTGAGCAAAGTGTCCTGTCCTTTCTCCAGCCCTGCAGGCTGAGGATTTTCAAAGGCATTACCTAGTCAGAGGTCACCAAACCATTAACTATAAAACCCCTGCTTTCCAATGTAAGAGAAGAAAGAAATAAGAGTATTACCCACCCTGGTCTCCTTGAGAGAAGTTTCTAGAGCATTTGTGTGATCCCAAGAGTGAACATGAGGCCATCACAGCTGACTTCTGATCAGCTCGAGAGGCAGGCGATGCAGGCCCCTTCCTGTCTTCCTCATTAGTGGGCTGAGGCTTGAGCAATCGAAGCATCTGTGGGCTAGTGGGACACAAGGAGACAGTTCCTACAGGATTGTGGGGATTAAATGTCTTTAATCAGAAAACAAAGCCATGGGGAGAGGCGGGGTGGGAGAAGAGCTCATCTCTGATGGCCCATGGCAGACATTCTTAGAAGAATGAGGTCCTGAAGAAAGCCAGACTGTAGACGGTAAAGCAGGGAAAGAACAAATATGTTTTAATGACATTGCTGACTGAAGGGCCCACCTTCCTAACATCTAACCAACCTATCTAGCTGAGCAACAGAGACAGTTACTGTGCCTGTGACAGCTATCAGTAATCTACCACAGCACCTGGGACCAGAATGTGCAAGTGGTGATTAGCCCACAGAAACCCCACAATTCCACCACCAACTATAAACTCTACCTTGTGAGTCGTGAGGGGATGGGGGAGACAGGAAAGCATATATGCAACACCACTCACCAACACACAAACCCAAGGAAACTGTAAGATGCACCCATCCTCTGGAAATATCACAAGGCTGGGATGGGGATATTTTTCTAATCGAAGATGATTCTCATTAGAAATAACAAGACATTTTTCAACCTCACCCTTTTGTTTGGGAAGGGGCATTGCTCAAGCCACACCCAACAATTAAAGACAAGAGCAACATCAGCTAACAGACAATGTGAAGCAATGTGAAGCTGCCACTTGAAATATTTGCATCGATGAGTACAGGTATCATTAAGATAGGTAAAAACTATTCCTTGAGTACATTTGTACGTGCCTATAGTACCAGTTATTTGGAAAGCTTAGCCAGGAGAGTCACTTTGGTCAGCTCAAGATCAGCCTAAACATCAAGACCCTATATCAAAAAGTAAAAGCAGGGCTGGGAGTTTGGCCTAGTGGTAGAGTGCTTGCCTAGCATGCACGAAGACCCAGGTTCGATTTCTCAGTGCCACATACATAGAAAATCCAGAAGTGATGCTGAGACTCAAGTGGTAGAGCTCTAGCCTTGATCCAGTCCAAGGACAGTGCTCAGGCCCTGAGTTCAAGGCCGGACTGGCAAAAAAAAAAAAAGTGAAAGCAAACTAGTCAACACTGAAACTCAGATCTGTAACTCATAAATCCAAGAGGGAGGGGAGAGAGATAAAGAAAGATTTCAGCTGGATAGCAGGGCACAATTTTCACAGAACCTACCTTTATCTTGTGTGATTGTTCTTAATGTACTATGTTATTTCTCTTCTCGTTTTTTTTTTTTTTTTTTTTTTTTTTTTTTTGCCAGTCCTGGGCTTGAGCTCAGGGCCTGAGCACTGTCCTTGGACTTTCTCAAGGCTAGAGCTCTACCACTTGAGCCTCAGCACCACTTCTGGCTTTTTTCTATGTATGTGGTACCGAGGAATCGAACCCGGGTCTTCATACATGCTAGGCAAGCACTTTAACCACTAGGCCAAACTCCCGGTCCTCTTCTCGTTTTTTGCCCTTTGATTAATCTCATATTATTACTGTGTCTGACTTTGTTACTTGGAATATTGCATATACGTTTGTATATTTGAAATAGGAAAGGGAAGGGGGGAAAACAAGATGATTGGGAGAGGGTGAGGAGAGGGAAGTGGGAACAAAAACATGAGAAGGGGTATCAATGTGTGAGAAGTAATGTACCTACCACCCGGCAAATGTAACTGTAACCCCTCTATATGTTACCCAAACAATAAAAAAAAATTTTAAATACATTTTTCACAGAACCTTCCAAAAATTTCCAGAGAACCCAAAACAACACTACTAATATTTTTTTAATTATATGCAACTGTCAGGAACAAAGGCGGGAATACACACAGGAAGTGCCCACAATGGGGAAAATAAAGAATCTATCTTGTAAGTGAAAAAATCCAATTTGCCAGCCTTTTAAAAAAGAGAGAGAGAGAGAGAGAGAGAGAGAGAGAGAGAGAGAGAGAGAGAGAGAGAGAGAGAGAGGGAGGGAGGGAGGGAGGGAGGGAGGGAGGGAGGGAGGGAGGGAGGGAGGGAGGGAGGGGGAGAGGGAGAGGGAGAGGGAGAGGGAGAGGGAGAGGGAGAGAGAGAGGGAGAGAGAGAGAGAGAGGGAGAGAGAGAGAGAGAGAGAGAGAGAGAGAGAGAGAGAGAGAGAACTCAATCTTTATTCCCCCACCTTGCTGGGGAGATCTGGATATGGCAATGTGATGGCTTCGTTGCCCTTGGATACAAAGCACAAGGCAGGCCCTTGATAAAGTGCTCAACTGCACAAACACTTCAATTGTGGACATTGCTTACCTGAACCTTGAAGTTCATGCATGTGGGACTTTGCTTTCTACCTTACTTGTATTTTAGTATTTTTTAATTGTGCAAATTGAGGAGATACAGTGTAACCGTTCAATACATGTATACAATGAATAAAAACCAAGTCAGAATGGCTGATGTTTTTATAACATTTCAAATCTTTTGACTCATGTATAATAATTGCATACCTTTCTTTCTTCTTTTCTTTTTTAATACCCATCTTGGGGCTTGAACTCAGGGCCTGGGAGCTGTCCCTCAGCTATTTTGCTCAAGGTTAGCACTCTACCCCTTGTAGCCACAGATCCATTCCTCTTCTGGTTGTTTGTTGGGGTTTTTGATACTCAATTGGAAAGAAGCATCTCACTGACTTTCTTGCCTCGGCTGATTTCGAACTATGATCCCCAGATCTCAGCCTCCTGAGTATCTAGGTTTATAGATGTGAGCCACTGGCACCCAGCAATAATTGTACATCTTTATGAAGTATGGTGAGGTGTGTTAACACAGACACAATATATAGAGAGATAAAAATCAATCAAGGTGAGAACATTTCTATCTCGTTGACATCTCCAAGCTTCTCTCCCTACTTAATACAGTAAGTTCTGTAAACTGCATTCACCTGACTGTGTATTATTGTAGTTATATTGATGTTTTTAGCGGCCTGGCACTGGTGACTCACACCTACAATCATAGCAACTAAGAAGGCTGAGATCTGAGGATCATGTTCAAAGCTAGCGCAGGTAGAAAATACCCACCTAAGACTCTTAATTCCAATTAACCATCAAAAAAGCTGGAAGTGGTGCTATAGTTCAAGTGACAGAGCACTAGCCTTGATAAAGCTAAGGGACAATATCCTGACTGAATTCAAAACCCAGGACCAGCTCTTAAAAAAATTACGCAAATAAAGAAAATATAAGTAACCAAGAAAGGACGTAATTTTAAAATTCTTGCTCAAAGTATGGCGCTTTTAGACCGGGAGTTTGGCCTAGTGGTAGGAATGCTTGCCTAGCATGCACGAAGACCCACGTTTGATTCCTCAGTACCACATACATGGCAAAAAACAAGAAATGGTGCTGTGGCTCAAGTGATAGCGCTCTAGCCTTGAGAAAGCCCAAGGACAGTGCTCAGACCCTGAGCTCAAGCCCAGGACTGGGAAAAAAAAAAAAAAGCATGGAGCTTTCATGAGCTGGCATATATTGTTTTTTGTTTCTGTAAAAACACTTAACCACAATGGACCCAGCAGCACTGTTCAGGAAAATGCTTTTTCTGCATATCAAATAAATGACATCCCCATATGCTCCGCCCTCCTGCCTGTTCCACCCCTGTGCTATGATCTCCTCTGCTCCACTTCTCACACAGACCCAGCCTCAGTGGCCTCCTGTGTTAAATCTCTGAAAAGTGATCAACTGGAAAGACAGGCCTGGCCTGCAGGGCACAGCATTCACTCAAGAACCAGCAGAAGCATAACTCAACAGAGTTCAGCTGTTTCCCCAAACAGCTCAGCCCAGCATCACATCCATATATACTCTGGGGTGAAGAAGGGAAAGACTCAGGCAGCCAGCTCCAAGTTTCAAAGCAACCTTGCTGACTGTAATCAGGCTTGAATCCAGTCATCATTCACAACGCAGGAGGCACAGAAGGGAGCCGGGGAGGAAAGAATAAAAGGAAGCAACTGAGCCTGGGCTCAGCTTTCTCTTTCAGCTTCAGTCTCCTTCCTCTTCCTAAACCCAACTGGGCACAGGAAGTCTTCACCCTGACGCCCACCCAAACTGATCAAGAAAGAAGCAGAAGTTGTCAAGTAATGAACTGCTCGTTCTTGGGGTTGTAAGGGTAGTTTAAAAACTCTAGCCTAAGTACTGGGAACTTGAATGCAACAGCCCACACCTTTTATTATCAACATCATCATCATCATCATCATCAAATACTGGGTGAAGGTTGATAAACGGAGGCTGGATGTAATCACTGCTGCATGTATTGAAACACATGTGGAGCTTCCCCCACATTAATAGGGACAATGAATACCTGTGAATCAAAAATAAAATATTAGCCAGATGTTGGTGACTCGGGCCTGTAATCCTAGCTACTCCAAAGGCTGAGATCTGAGGATGGAAGTTCAAAGCCAGCAGAGACACTGAAGTCCAAAAGACTCTTATCTCCAATTAACTAAAAAGCCAGAAGCAGAGTTGTGACTTAAGTGGTAGAGCACTGGATTTGAAAGAAAAATCTCTGAGTTCAAGCTTCAGAATCAGCATAGATAGATAGATAGACAGACAGACAGATGATAAAAAATAAAGCCAGATGTTCACTAGACAAAATAATTCTCTAAATGTATTAGGCTTGCTTTCCACACTTAAGAAAACATCTTACATATATAATTAAAACTAATCCATCCAATATAAAAATCACCAAAGAAGGAAACTTCTTCATCACCTCCACTGCCTCTCAGCAGGAACCCTGCTTACAGGTCACAAATAAACAAAATGAGAGGTCAAGTTTAGAAACCACTTAACTTTGCATTTCAAAGCACATAACGTTCATAATGGGCAGGCAACTAGAGTAACTGGATCTCTTAACAGGTAGGAATGGGGATGGGGAGCTATCTCCAGTAGAGAGTTCTTCACGTTTTACCTCAATGGGAATTCCAACTTCATAGCATGCTTTTAAAATATTTTAGCCACTGCTGGTGGCTGATAACTCACACCTCTAATCCTAGCTACTCAGGAGGCTGAGATCTGAGGAGCATCGTTCCGGCTTGTCAGGATGGAACAGTCCATGATATTTCATCACCAACTAAGAGTAAAAAGCCACAAGTGGAGGCGTGGCTCAAGTAGTAGAGTGCTAGCCCTGAGGGGAAAAGCCAAGGGAAAGCGTGAAGCCTTAAGTTCAAACCCCAGTATGGCACAAAAACAAAACAAATTGGTGCCTGAAACACAAACACACACACACACACACACACACACACACACACACACACCACACATACACCCCATGCTTCAGACTGCATGGACCCAAGGACGCAGAGAGCCAAGTCTTAATTCAAGTTGAAAGTTGGGAAATGCAATTAGAAATTGGAAATCTGTATTATCACAGGCAAGACTAGGATCAGGGCCTCAAGAAGCAGAAATATGTGTATGCTGCATCCACTCCCTCTTCTGTGACCTGTTAGAAACCACAGCCCCCTGGAGCCCTGGCAGGTGATTGGGGGCGGGGAGGGCACCCATAGCAGCAACAGGGCATTTACGAACACTGTCCCTCCCCACCATGACATCACAGCACCTTACAATAGAAGAAAGCTTCACTTTGCATGGCCCTTGCCTCCTGGTGAAAAGGATATAAAAGAACTCAAATCTCTGCAATGGTGCCTGCCTGCCAAGAAGCCACCAGACACTGACCTGAATGACAGAGAATCGGAGAGCCCTGACATTAACCATGGGGAGTTTTGAATCAATACAGGACTCCAGAGTTGGAGCCGACTCAAGTGTCAAACTGAAGCTCGTCACCCCAGATACACTCGGGTGATTAGACTCTCTTCACATTAAGGCATTACAGCACCGGGACCACGCCAGTCCAGAAGGAAGCACGCAGCAGCTATAATCAGGGCCTCTACTGTCCATGAGGGCAGTGGCCCCCCTGGTAGCATCCACAGAGCTCTCAGCTTAGACTTTGGCTCCAGCACTCAAGAATCTATCTCCCAGTCAGACATGGTGGCTCACACCTCAAACTCAGGGAATGGAGGTCAGGGGAGTCAAGGCTAACTTGGCCAAAAAGCTAATGAGACCCCATCTCAACGAACAAGCCTGGTTCAAGGACCTGGACCTGTGTCCTCAGCTCTGTGGGAGGCTGTATATAGTAGAATTGCTGGCCTATGAAAAAATGCAAGACCCTATCTAAAATATAACATAATAAAGTGTTGGGGCAGGACCTGAAAGCATGAGGACCTGAGTTCAAATCATAGTACTCCCCCCACCCCCAAATCTCTAGCAATCAAACACTGAGTAGTATTGACTTCTCAAAGTATATTCAGTAAATTAGGGAATTATCCACACAATTGATTTAAAACATTTAA